>NC_143573.1:38788452-39088928 GCF_054136105.1 Typopeltis vanoorti
TATCCACCCTCACCACCCCCAGAGCAATATTCCTGAGATTTATATAATAGAAACGTGGGTAAGTGCATAAATCAGCCTGCCTCTTGCTTATTTTGATTTTTCTGTTTCTTTTTTTCTTCTTCTTTAAATGTACCTGTACCTTAAAAACCAATAAAAACTACAAGAGTAAAAATTACAACATCTTGTTCCAATTGCTGTATTTCTCCGCATTACTCATGCCAAATCCTCAAATTCAAAAGAATTATTTTGAGGATTAAGTTTATGTTTTGTCTTACTCAGTGTGTATTTTCTGCAATTGTTTGTCATTTGTCCGTGTTGTGAATCACGGTCGCGAACGCTCTATTGTTAAGTATTAAATTCAGGTACCCTCTCTGACATGACTGTTCGCGGCCATGATTCTGCACTTTTTCCTAACAGCTATTAACATCCGGATAGTACTTTCGTCTGTTCAGTGCCTTAGGTCATTCTTATAGCGATGTCTTGGTTGGCTTATTTTTGTAAGGATTACATTTATCACCCTTGTTCCTCATTATTCATTTCTAAATTTTCAAACTAAGAAAAAAAAAGAAGAAATTCTTTCTAATAGCCACATTTCCAAAATCGTCAATCTTTCTTTTTTTTTTTTTTCCCCATCTACTGCTTTTCCAATAGTCCATGTTTCTGAGGTATACAATAATGTAGATAGACAAAGCAAATTATTAGCCGCATTCTTATATTACACTGCTTAGAAAGAAGTTAACGGACACCATACAGTGTGAGGAACAAACAGCCATGGCACCAACCTTAGTAAGATACAGGACCTCCTTTCGTTGCGATGACTGCAGCAATCCTATGGGACATTCTGTGGCTATAGAGAACAATCGGAATTTTGGACCGATCTTGCTGAAGGCATATCGTGGTTTGTGCACATAACGTCACCACAGAGCCCTGATTTCAAACCTACTGAACATCTGTGGAATGAGCTGAAGCGTTGAGTGGGATTAAGGGAATTTCTCCCCACAACAGTCAGGACCTTATTACATGCCTACAGGAAGATTGCTCTAAAATTTCCATTGATCGTTATTGTACGCTTGTAGAAAGAATGTCCTGTAGGATTGCTGCAGCCATCGCAACGAAGTTAGATGTTAGAGTTAGAGCAGCAGCCTTATGACACGGAACATGATCTTGATGAAAGAGACAATTGTCGGTGTCGTAGAAACACCACGAAGTAGGAAGGCAGTGCACTGTCTAGAACGTTCAGATACCACTCACACTTCAATGTTCGTAGCATCTCAAACAGAGGTCCGAGGCCAAACTAGGAAAAACCAGACCACACCGACACCTTCGAATATCATAGTTGGAGTTATGCACTCTGGTAAGAGATGGTCACCGGGCATTCGGCACACTCAAATCCGTCCAGCTGCTCAGTAGTGCAGCGTGATTCGTCGCTCTATAACACAGCTTTCACTGTACACGCTCTTTGCACACCACTGAAGACAACGTTCCATGTTGGTTCAGGCCCGGAACTCCGCATTTAAATTGGCCGACGAATGGTGGTTTTTACAAATCATCCTTCGTAATACCGTTCGGTGCTACGGTTTCCTTCGGTGAGTGTGGTTCGTCCATTGCGGATAGTTGATCTGGGATGTCCCAATTTGTCAACTATTTGCCGAACAGATAGGCCTACAAACATGGCATCCTACCACAACGCCTCTTTCAAACTCCATCAATTCCCTTCTCGCAGCCATTTCACAGTTGCACTGCCCTGGGAGTATCATATATTTCTGCAGTGCTGGCTACAGATATTTGACTAGTTACATGGCATGATGTACCTTGCCTAAGGGGGGGGGGGGGGTGTCCGTTGACTTCTTTCCAAGCAGTGTACACTGACCCTTCGGTTACTTCAGCATGTTTCACGTTAAGAAATGCTATTTTGGTAATTTGTATTCTACTTATTTCTTGTTCACATTTTGATTAATATTTCGTATAAATAACAGTCGTCATCACAACATGCAGATAATGTTAAAAATATGCGACTAACTATGCCCAATTAGGAATATTATTTATGCCAGGCTTTCTAAATGCCTCCAGCTAAAAATCACCCAAGCGTTTCCAACTTATTATTATTTAGTAACGAGAGCATTTCGAAATCTCGTACTGAAACAGATAATTGATAATTTATACCATTGCGTCATGTTCTTACACGTGTTATGTATAAATGCGGAGTAACGAAACACTGCTTTCTTCGAAACATATGCTATTTCTGATTACTTCTTCCTCTCTCGATGACAAAAAAAAAAAAGAGAGAGAGAGAGAGAGAAAGAAAAAAAAATGAGATTACAAAGGAACTGTCATTGTGATTGCTGTCAGACTTCATAGCAATCTGCAATGTCACCGCCTTTAATTATTTCTAGTTAAGGGATAATGCTACGAAACATCAGATGAACAACCCAAGAAAAAGAAAAAAAGTGAAGTCAACAAGCAACACTTGAGATCCTCTAGGCATCAAATGTCATCTGAAAGTAATTCGAACACTACTGAACAAGAAAAGGGTTAAACAAGAAAGAGTACGATTTCACGTACTAGTCAAAGCCATTTTAGATACTTAAAAGCGAACACCAAAATTTTCTACATTCTTAGGAATCAAAACTACACGTTACTTTTTTTAATTATTTGATTTGTCATGTGCTAACACAATTCATGGTCGTCTGTGTTAATATTAAATCACAGTCGTCTGTTGCTTCCAGTTAGGAATCATTATGTATAAAATACTTTCGCTTGTTCCAGGAGGATGAGCAATAAAATTTGTATGACAAAGATTCCTTTTAGTAGCTTGAGGGTAAGATTCATATATATTCTAAGGATCTTCTTACTGAAGATCTTCAGTTTAAACTATGAACTTTTCTGTAATGTTACTGAATGAGTATTATTTCCAGTCTTTTAAATAGCAGTGTGGTGTAAATTTACGCCGCTGGGTTCCGCACTACGCTAAACGTGGAAAAATATTCATGGAGTAAAAGGATTTGTAATTTGTATAGATTTAACAGTCATTCAAGGTATTTTCTTTTATCTATTTCTATTTGGGATCAAATGACTGAAAACAATAATCTACCCAAGGAAAAAAAAAAAAATCAGGGTTTCTCCTATCGTCGAGAAACCGGTAGTCGAGTGTTGCCAAACACTAGACTGGATCAGGCAGGAATCCAACATCCACAATATACTAAAAGGGATTGCAAGTAAGATCACATCAAGAGTTGTTAGGGTTATCTGATATGCATATGAACAATGTGAGTGAGATCACCAGTGAGAATCTGCTTCATCAGTGTATTTGGAAAAGAAAAATCTTTTTGAGACTGTGAAGATTTAAATCTCCAAGGAAGTGATTTCTTTAGAGGGAAAGCAGGAATGAAGGAAATCACTATTCAAAGACAGGAAATTGAAACGTTCAAAAGGGTTGGTTTCATTAGGAGAGCAACAGGGATAGTAAATGAATGGATAGAGACTCTTAGCCAAAGGACATCAAAAAAGAGCAGATTCCAAATGGAAAACTCTAACATAATATACCAGGGAAAGAACATATTGCACAAATACTATGTGAGAGTCGAAAATAATTGGGGAAAAGAAACAGAAGTGGTTGATGATTTAAGTTAAAATTCCAGTTTCTTGTATGTGTGTGTGTGGGGGGGGGTATACAGTAATGATTTTTTTTTTATTACGCCATATACACAAGCAGATTCGGCCGTTTATTCAACCCCGCCCCCCGAACGCGCATACATACCGGCTACTGGATTCTTCACACACACACGGCAAAATAGTGACTGCAAGATTTTTCGCAGCTAATTCAGAAGCCTCCTTAAAAAAAAAAAAAAAAAAGGGGGGGGGGGCTTCTGAATTAGTTTCCTAAAGCATTAAAAGTTACGTCTAGTATAATACTATCCAGCGATCGATCTATGGAATAATCGTTTAAAGCCTTCCCCTCAAAAGAAGAAATTGGGACCATGTGTGACATAATTATGAAAACATTCATATTGCATACCAGAAGGAAAACAGTAAACCAGGCCTTTACTCTGGGTTCAAACATTTCTTATTCCTCTCCGACTCCCTGAATGTCGAGCTTCCAATAAGTGGCGATGCAACTCATCTACCACATAATAGTGCCTATTACCACAGAGGTTTGCTTTTTTTGTGGGTGGGGGTGATGGGCGCTACAACTGGAATCGTGCTTACGTTGGTTCACTTCAAGATTTTTTCCACCAGTTGGATAGTTTAGTCACTGCTTGCTAGTGGATATATTAAACTGCTAATATACTCATTGACATGATGGTTGAGTTCCATTCATTTAATATATTCATTTTTAATATTATTCTGCAATTGATACCGTCTGTTCACTCCCCTAATTTTCCTTAGAATCTCAGATCTAGTTCACGTTCATTAGTTAAAATGAGTTTATCTGTTTTTGTATTCTCCTACTTTGGTGTTTTGGCTAATTTCTTCAACTAGCTCTCCATCATACTAGCTTTGCTTATTCAACTTTTTGCCGAAATAGTTGAAATGTTTTATTTCTAAATTCCCAATGTTTTCCATGTTCTGCTTTCATAGTTGGTCTTTTCGGATGATTTTCCACTTGTCAGAAATGTTGAAGGGAATAATTAAAGCTGCGGAGCACTAAAAATTCCCTGAAACGAAGTAATGCTGTAAGTGTAATTTAATGGATGGAATTTCATTCTTTCAATGCACCGCTAATGTACACTTTTAAAAATAAGTTTCTGTGACGATGCAAACGCAGGATGGTTCATAACATATCCAATTGGTCTTCGGTTGCAGCGAGGAGATTGGAGCGTCTATATTACAATTAGACAAATCAAAGTGCTTACTTCCGGTCGACTCTCCTGGCAAAAAAAAAAAAAAAAAAAAAAAAAAAAAAAAAACTAGGGACTTTATGATTTCCAACCACGCCTTCAGTACTCTCAGCTGCTGCCCTGCCAGTAAACAAACAGCAGGACTGCAAATGAAATACGTGAGAGTGCTTTACACAGCAACACGAATGCGAATGAAACCCGAACACATAAATCAGTGTGTATGCGCTCTTTAACCACAAGCAGCCAATTATAATCAGAAGCCGTCGTATTAAAAACTAACGTTTGAGAAGTACTGTCTTGGACGAGCGTGTGCAAGTGTAAGGGTTCACGAGTATAGTTGGTAGTTAAGTGGCTTCACAGTGCTTAGTGTTATCGGAAACGGCGCCGCAAGGTGAATGTACTTATGATGATCGTTGGGTTTCCCCTTTTTACTTTTTTTTCCCCCCTCTCTTCAACCGACACGTCAGTTGTAGCGGCATGTCTGGGAATGGAACACTCCTCTTACGGGGAGGGAGAAGAGAGATTTCTCCAAAAAGTAGCACGTAAAAGTGACGTCATTTTCCTCTTAGGATTGGCCAGGTGCCAACTATATGAATAGCTGCAAACAGTAACGGATGGAAATAAAAGTTAACTTGCAGTACATAAAACATGAACAGGCTACAACTTTATTTTGTTCTCGGACTTGTATAGGCCTTGAATTCAATATGAGTGGACGGATATTATTATTATTATTATTATTACAGAAAAAGTCCATTGGCTTCCATAAGTGACTGACTTTATGCCTTTCGCTTCGAATGGTCAATCTTAATAATGCTTCATTGTATGACCGACTTGGAGTGAAAAATCGGGCTATTGAACCTCAACCATGAAAATGGGAACAAAACAACAGCTCACCAGAGAAACTAAGGATGGCTCTCTCACTTTTCATCTAGTTAAGTCTAATAATAAACTGAAATCTTGAAAAGAATGTGAAGAACTACAGACTGATTTCATTATTTATTTATTACGATCCATTTTTATTTATTAAAAATAAGGTCTAATATTGTTATCTAATTTACTCTAGATATTCATTTGACTTTTGTTTATCCAGTAAAACCGATGTGTGGATTTCGTTAGCTTCCATATCGAAAGTTCTCATCAAATTAATGCTTTTCATATTAAAATTGCATATTAAAATATATATATATATATATATATATATATATAATGATAAGCCTTTTTATGTCACGTTTTTTGAAACTCAGGGCCTACCCTGAGTGTCGAGTCTTCAAAATTCAAGGAGAACCGGCCAACCAGTCCTCATGGAACTCCGGGAGGAGGGGGTATCCCCCCCCTCCTAGTATATATATAAATCCTTCATTTCTTTCAATAATAATACGTTTCGGAGAAAAGTGATCCTATTATATGAATGTATACCCTTCGGATAAAGAGTAGATAGTTATATTTGTTGATGACATCTTACTGAATATAAGTTCAATCAAATGATTTAATTCTATTATTACCCACTTGAGTTTATTTAAGCAGTTCAACTGTATATTTATGATGATCCCAAATGTATGGAACTGTTCATCTCATATTTTATACTAGTATAATAGCTGAGAGTTGGGAATAAAGAACATTATCCGATTCTGAATATCTGTGGTTGTTCTTGGGCGTTGTTTGCTAACGAATCTATGAGTCAGAAAAGAACAACTGATACCGTCTATGAGAAACCTTTCATAAAGCAGCTGAGAAACTGGTTGGGGGGAAGCTAGAAAATATTCAACGTCTTACCTTACCAATTAGACTACTGAGATAAATAATAACCAGTAGGGAATAGCTTAAAACCTGAAAACATACACAGCCAGGCCTGCAGTGCATGGTATACATATGTACGCGTAGCACTCCCATTCAAACAGACGCTCCTAGTACAGACTCAACTAATAACTGACAGATAGCCGTCTGGACGGCAGCGTCCGACAATTTGGCTCGAGAGGACAGACTCATGGAGACGATGTGACGAAGAACTTTATCAGAACAGTTAAATGATTAAGAGGGTCAAAATTCCAATATTAAAAGAAAATAGCTTTAAGATGGGGAAAAAAATGAGGTAAGAATAAAATAAAGCGGATAAAACCCAAGTTCTGAAATATGCTATTACTGGGGGGCAGGAGGCAACAACAAAAATGATTAAAAAAAATTCCGTTTATTATTTATCCGCTTTCAATGTGAAGATTAACGAATAAGTAAAACAATGACGTGATAAAATATTAGAAAAAGTAAATTCTTTCAGATATCTGGGATATGGTCTATCATATCATAATGACAACGATACAAACTCTAAAATTCAAAATTCAATGAAAGTAAATGGTGCGATCTATTTATATAATAAATAATATACTTCAGCAATCGTTAGTACGAAAACACTAGAATCGGACTAGGACTTACCTAAAACCAACTTATTAGACAGAAACGAAACACGGACCACATGAAAGAAAAACGAAAAACAAATTCAAAGTGCAGAAACCAAATTGGAAAAACTGCTGAATATGTCATGTGGGAATCACAAAATATAATGAAATTTTACGTCCTCTAAATTTAAAGCTAATAAATTACTAAATAAATAAACAGAAACAAACAAAAAAAAAGGATAGAACGAGGAGCAAACTAAAATACATTTTAATACTTTATTTTGGCAGTTCTTATGTGAAGTTTTCTCATCATGAATAATACGGATCGCTTTCATGATGTTTGGAGAACTGCATTTTAAAAGCTTAACGTGAATTCTTGGGTTGAAATGCTAGATAACCCAAAAATACTCAACTAATTAGTTGAGACTCGAAGACAGATTAATTAAAGTTTATGTATAATGGTCGAATTTAGCAATGTTGAATATGTCGGTAATGGTATGTGTTTACAGAAATGTGTGTAAAAATTACTATATAAGAGGGAATACACACAAGTCAATCTATACTTGGGTGGAGAAGTCGTGATAGGCATATTGGTTGAGGCTGTTTTGTGACGAAAACCGGAGCGCACAGTTTCCTTCACAAAGACAAATAGCATAAATCCGACCTCGAACACATCTGATATTAATGATATGTACAGCCAGATATAAATATGAATTTGGATAATTAGCTGAGTTCATGCCGCTGCCATTCTAGATGGACTCAAGTCACCTGGTTTCCGGCTATGATGATAATATCTGCATTTCAAAGTGAGTCATATTCTACTTCAAACAAAATAGTTTACATACATAGCAAAGCGAGCGTCAAGAGAATAAGGCAAACGAAATATCAGTTTTCCCGGTCCTATAAAAAGTTTGTATACGGTTGGCTATTAAAAAAAAAAAAAAATGTAATTCTTATATGTGAAATTAGTTACATTTTGTATATATATAACCTATCGTCATATATTCATATCAAAGCCAATATCAAAACTGTTGCGGAGGAGGGAAAAAAACAAACTTGAAGTCATGTATATGTGCCACATTAATCATTCCCATGATATTAATTTAATACCCTTCACCTGTGCGCGATACCGCATAGATCAATGTAAATAGAAACAATATAAATAATAATTAAAATTATATTTTCAAACACGTTTATAGCAATACGGAAAACATAATGTAATAATAATTAAATGAAATGGAATAATACACGAGGAAAATACAATGTTATTTTATATCGTATATTATTTTTCATTTTCCACTTTATTCTGAATTTTATCTATTATTGCTAAAGAAAAATCCAAATATTGATTAAAAAAAAAAAAAAACGGATTGCCGACCCAGCTTCGACCTTCTACACCGCTAGTAGTTTTTTCTCGCAAGTAACCAAAAAAGAATACTCGCAATTAACAGATACAGCACAGTGAATTAATATGCCCAGCATAACATTAACTGGATTTTGATAAAGCCAAATTACTTGAGCCTGTGAGCCAAACACATCAAGGATACATTAATTGCTCCAGTTTTACGAGAAGTAACTTAGTGAACTGCAATTGCACATTTTCTTTATTAAAATGGGGAAAACATCGGCAAAAATAACCATTATATAGAAGCTTTAAACAATTATCTCTATCCACCTTAACGAGGATTTTTTTTTCTCTGGAATCTTTTCCACAGCGGGATGAGTGAGGCCGTGTCAAATGATTAATTTTAATTTATGAAGTGTGGATCTCGTTACCAAGAGATCATGTGGCAGACATTTGCGTAGTATAATGAGGCTAGTCGAAATTAGATTATTAAAACACACCAAGGATTTTGGTTTAAATTTCTTTTTCTTAGTGCTAATAGGCCTAATTTAACATATGTTTTTTCTTTCTTTCTTTTTTTGTGCAGTACAACATGTCGGAAAATATGCAAATATATTTTTTGTTGGCGTTGTTATTGTGCAAATGAAGAAACATTAAATTACGAGAATATATTTGGAAGAAATAAGTACTAACTTCATTACCTTAATTATACAAAATAGCACAGAAATTATATGCTGCCGCAGCTGTTTTCACTTACACAATGCATCAGCCGGAAGGCACGTTCTAATAACCAGAATGAAGGCATTAAAATAAGGGAAAGATCATGATTACAAGACCATTCATAAATTATATGAGTGCTATTGTTTGCCAAGGATGAAATAATGTGACAGATATCACTTATTCATAATTCTTAAATTATTGTAAAAGAATAAATGAAAGACATATTAATTTATTATTTGGATAAAGTGAAGAGCACATTCTCTAACCACAAATTGTCGAATATGTGACAGATATCACCCTTCAACAATTCATGAGAAAAGTAGAATTTCCGTTTCAGTTCGTTTAAAAACTCCTGTAGCCAACTTAGGCCAAATTCACTAGTGTGCTTACAAACAAGTGTTAAGATATAGGGGGCATACTGTGCGATGATAAAAGAATTGAAGAGCAGTAGAAGTAAGCGTGTAAAACAAATAAACAGTAACAGCGGAAGAGGTTATGATTTGTCAATAACTTGAACTTATTATTATAAAGTAACCCGTAAAAAATCAAAATAAATAAAAAATAACATTTGAGCAATTATTCATAATTCTTAAATATAACAAATAAAAATACTGCATCAGAGCTTAATTGGCATATAAAATAAAATTAAAACTTTCTTAGCTATCATCATTGCCGCAGTACAAAAAGTGACTTGAGTTGCAAGTTGCACACCAGTTAAAAGATGAGTATTCCTCATTGTGAAAGATAATGGCAATGAGTATTCCTCATTGCCATTACGATTTGGATACCGAAATGCATTACACAACTAGGAAATTGTTTTAAATTTTCGTTCTGACGTTTAATTTGAATTCTATTTCATATTAGTGGTTCTCACAAGAAGCAAAACGCGTGGGATCCACCATGAAAATAATTCTGGTGTATGAGACAATGTCTCTCTCTTGATGTGAAGCTGGTTATCTATTTTTCTACTCTAAACAGCAATGCATTCTACTACCGCAGTTTGACTGGATGGATATTCTATACGAGAATTACCGAATGGCGGGTACAGCATCGTGAAACTGAAGACGAGCTTCTCCCTCGCCCAGAATACAATTCATCCGACATCATTATCACTTGTTGCAATAGATGACTGGCTTAGCAAGTGCTTTGTCACCGATGTCTTTGCTCGAGACTAAACGATGAAAATATTTCTCATTCAACGATCAAACGCAGTGTTATAGAGAAATAAAAACTGCTTGTGATGAAATAGATCATCTATCACTATATTATAAAAGTATTAGATACACCCAAGAAGCATAAAGGCTAAGCTAGTCATGCAAATGGCGTTTTGGAAAGATATACATAAGGAGAGATGTCTGTAGGCACCACGTTCATTAAACTAAAATGGCCGAAGTGGAAATTAAACTGATTCGAGTTCAAAATTGCTAATGACTGATCGCGATGAAAAAAGCTCGTTTGGTGATGGTTGCAGTATACTTAAACTGCAAAAACTGTAGCAAATAGAAGTTGTTATTGTCATTTGTGATAGCAGCAAAAGCAATTACGGCCATGAGGCCAGCGTATTATGTCTGTAAATTGCGTATATTCTTCTGGTCGGGTTGTGGGATGAATAACCCGATGTTTCGGAAGAAAACGCTCCATCTCCGTAATAAATATAATAATAAATGTAACAATGTAATAAATAAAATAAATAATACAGTGATAAAGGTTCTTCGTGTCCTAGACGGGGATTCTAATTCTTCTTTCCAAGCAAAGGGCATCGTCGCGACTAGAAGCGATGACTTTTAGAGCAGTATTTCCCAAACTTTCAGTATCTGCGTACTCCTTTTAAAATTTTAGTAATACCAACGTATCATCGTATCAGGCAAGGCAATTTGGGAGAAGTTGCCTTGCTATTTCATTCAAACGGCAATTTTTTTTCATTCAAATATGAATCATTTTATATGGGTATTTATTGTTTATAATATTTCTGTTATAATAAACTGCAAACATGCAAAACAGCTTTTATTATTAAATACATTTCTAGTTATACGAATCCAATTTACTTTCAGTAGAAACAAAAATTATGAAATTTAAATTTTTAATAATAAAAAAAGATTTAACGAGAAGAATGGAATTTAGTGGAGAGTTCGAACCACACGGTTAGAACGCGGTCCTAACGAAGATCAATCGATATATGATAAGCGACATTTTCTTTAAAATTTTCTTTATTTATTTTTCTTTTGTTATTGAAAAAATTTATGTATAGAATAGACCTGCACATATCTGCGGGGGGGGGGGGGAGTTAATCAAAGGTTTGGGTACGCGAAGCATACCAGAAGTTGAGAAACATAGAGATGAATCTCGTTACAATGGCGGATACTCAGAATCTAATCTAAATCTAAGTGAAACGGAATGATGAGTACGGAAAATCATCACTGGCAAAAACTCAATCGATCATGCGTGAAGACTTAATTTTACATGAAACTTGCAAAAATACGTGGAAAATTTGAAAAGATAATATTAAGACTTTTGTATTTCTCGGGTACTGAAAAAACCCAGAAATACATGAGCTATCTTTTCCAATACGTTTCTCAACGCCGTGTAGCTGCTTATATTATATTGAATAATAGTTTAAGAATGCAATTTTTGTAGAATGAAAATGTCAAAATTTCGAAATCAAAATTATGGATGACCCCCAGTAAATGTTTATTAATACATATAGGATTTAAACTGATTAAACTTGAACTACACTCAAGATCGGTGGGTAAGATAAGCGGTCGACATTACGTAGATGTATTTGTACCTAGCATTTGGAGTACCGCTATTTACTCGGCCAATAGAGAGAGAGTATTGATTGCAGTGTGAGCAATGTCCCGTGCACACAGTCATTTCCGCTGTAGTTAACGCAAGGAATGAGGTTAGAACCAGTAAGAGAGCATGCTAGAAGATAAACATATACATTTACAAGTTTATGCGTTTTCATTCATAGTGTCCCTCGCTTCGTAGTGACGTGGCATCGTCCGAGTAGTTACTATAACCACTACAGCCTTGACAGTTACAACGTATGCGTGAATGGTACTAGTCGCGTGTGCGTTAAAAGATTTTGCCAACTGTTGATGATTAATACAATTCTCTTCCTTCGAACACACTTTGTATCATGTAATATTGATCACAACGTAATCAAACACCAAACCATTAATAAAATGTAGTAGACCTTTGCACCACGCAGAATAATATTTTATACGGTGATATGGAACACACGAGGAAAGAATCCAATTAAAGTTGGATATGATCAAATGGAAAGGGTTCGGGGATGAAAGCCGAAAGAATGCGTATGTAGTAAATTAAATTGGCTTCCATCACAGATTCTTTTTAACTCGTTAATTTGAATTATTCATTCTATGCACATTTATTTCGTCTAAGGTTAGGTTCAGAAACTGGCTCCATATTTGAATGAATTACCGTTCAGACAAAAAAAAAAGGATCGAATTCTGTAGTAGTAATATATACTGCAGTCCTTCTTCATAGAATTTGTTGATGAAAACTGAGGTTGTATCGAAAAGCAATCTATTTTACATAAACAAATACATATATACGATTTTGAGTTGGGCAATAACAATAGTTACGGAAGATTAAAAAGGAGGCATCATTTCTTTTACTGAAATAATATAAAAATATAACGATAAAAGATAAAACAGATAAAAGCATATGTAACAAGTTTCTCTGCAATATATTCCTTTTTTGTGTGGATCCAATTACAAAAAGCTGTTAACCAATAGTACATTATCACGAAAGAGGAGAAAGAATGCCTGAATTGGCATTGAAGCATGACATGGTAATTTGCAACACACAATTCCAGCAGAATGACTGCGGAAATGGACATGGTGGTCACCTGGTGAAAAACTCAGAACATGTAGACATGATACTCATAAGCAAAAGATGAGCTACATCAGTTCAGCATTTCAAGGAGTCAGATCATAGCATAGTGATTGCCAATATCAAGTCGAAACTCAAGAGACAAGTGAAGACACAGTTTCAGAATCAGAGATCTGAGGACATTCAGCGAGGAAATTACAGAGAAAGTGCATAGGAAAGTGTTTGATGAAGAACTGAAATCCATTAAGGGAAAGGAAATGGAAGCAAAGTGGTGTCTGCAATCAAGAGAGCAGTTGAACAAACAGTCCCAGAGAGAAAATCCAAAGTGGATCTCACAGGAGACATTAAAGGATAATTAAAAAAAAAAAAAAAAAAGATTAAAGATCAGGGGAGAGAGATATATCAATGAAAATGGAATAGTATTGGGCGAAATGCAATGAAGTGAAGAAGGCAGTTAGAAATGAGAAATCAGAATGACTAGAGGAACAGTGCGAGGATATCAATAAATACTTGGTCAATACAGAACAGGAGAAGTATATAAGATGATCAGAAAGATCAACAAGAAATGGAGTCCAAAGCAGAGAACCATAAAAAATGAAAATGGCGAAATCTTGATGAACGCTGAAAAAATAGGAGAGAGATTGATAAGATACTGCTCAGAGTTATGAAGACGCGGAGGTACAGAATGTTGAGGTGTAAACTGGTACTATACTAAGGGATGAGGTCGTCAAGGCAGTTTAAAATATATATATATATATATCTGAAAATCCCATAAAATCGCCGGGAATGATGAGTTCATTGGATAGATGTTAAAACATGGTGGCGAGATGATCACAGACGAACTGTACCAGTCATGAGGAAAAAGTACTTATGATGCTATTAACGGAAAGAATAAGGAAACTAATAAAAGAAAATCTGGAAGATGAGCAAGCAGGATTTAGAAGAGACAGCAGTACTGTGCACCAAATATTAATGTTAAGATTTGTGAAGAAAGCTCTACCTAAAAGTAAAAAATATTTATACCTGTTGACTTTCAGAAAGCATTCGACGGTATAGATCAAAAAGTGGAATGGGCTGCACTCGAATCTTATAGAATGGACAGAAACCTGATGTCTCTTGCAGAACATCAATAATAATGCAGAAGTTTCTGTGAAAAACTGTGGAGAAATAGGAAGATGTTCCAAACAAGAGGCACGACAAAAGGAGATCAAATATTTCCGATCACATTTATCATGTAAACCCTAACACCTCCATATATTAGCGGTGAATCCCGCTAAATTCACCTTCTGTCGAAAAGTTCCTTATGTGTTTTTTTTTTTTTTGTATCCTAGACAGAATCAGAACCCAGGTCTTTCTCACACAATAGCAAATGTCGCGTCGTACTTGCAAATATGCTCCATGATATACTGTTGAGATTTCCAACGGAACCTTTAGTCCAGCTCTTCTCAAAAATGCACTGAACTATAGTGATGAAGGGCAGAAACTGGATGAACACTGATTTCTAACAAGTTATGGCAGAAACTTTGTTGCTTATTCCCTATGGGAGATAAAAAGCCATTAAAAGGATTTTATTTATTTTGTAACATAATACAGAAGATATTTATATGGTTGTGAATCGCTTGCCGCTAAATTAGGCTGAAAAGAAAATCAGAAACATTCCATTTTCATGTACATCGCTGATGAAAAAAACAAACAAAAAAACATGGTTTTCTAAATGCAGAGAAAGTAGCGCAACATTACACTTCTCATGAAATGTTTCTGCTTTTCTTCAATGCCTTATCGATGTATCTCCTCCTCAGTTGCGTATTAGCTTTAGCAAAACGTGAGGTGGTTTTAGAAACAGAGAACTGTACTCTAAGCACCAAAACTTTCCTTGAAAGCATGTCATTAAACGACTCATAATACCAACATTTTCCCATGCCATTATACCAGACTAACAACATCCTAAACCAAGAGGCTTAGTGGCATCAAAACACGAATAACGGTTCTTTTTCGTGAACAATGAGAATAGCGACACACTAAAGGACGAGTGATTTGAAGAAGTGAGTTTTGTTTCCGTTTCGCAGAAGGGCTTGTTGATGATTATATATTCCCCATTTTGAACTGAAGGTATATTTATACACGAGAGTAGATTTGTTCGAGTGAACTGTCATGAATTAAATATAGTGTCAATATCGGATCACAAATCTAATTTCAAAAAAACTAGAATTGAAATACAGAAATAAAGTAGCCACTTAAAAACGAAGTGAGAAATTATGAATAGTGAGCTACTAACTCTGAAAGTGAAAAATTAGTATAGAATAAAATTTTTCATCCCTTATAATAAATGGATCATAATTACTCTGTCTGCAAATGCAGAAGAGCGTACAATGAAACTTTTCAAGCATGACAAGGACATATCGCTTCCTAAATCAAGATGTACAGCAGACATTGTATGTTTTTACGGGAACAAATGGAAGACTGAAATCTAACCGCAGAAATAAGTTGTTGCATCCAGCACTTGTTTCCTTTTCGCAGAAAACGTTTTCTGCACCATCTCTTTGGTAGACCTGTTCATTCCTGTCAATGAGTCATTCCCACTTTGGTTTCTTTGGAGGTAACACTAGCGCTAGTTACGAGAACCTGCTTAAAATGAGCTCAAAGCGGAGGAAGAATGAGATAGGAGGAAAGATGCTATTCATAGTGATTTTTTCCTTTGGTAAAAATCACTATGAAATACAGTAATTAAAAATGCGAAACGACATTGAGAAGAGCATAGTAATTATACTGGAAAAGTTTCTTTCCAGTTTGTTTCTTTTGACTTTAATTTTTTTTTTCTCTGCTATAGCCAATTCACTCATTCTGTTTTAGCTGAAAAAGAAATTACTTGTCAGTTTTTACCAATAAAGAGAAAATGGAAATACTACAGCTATTTCATCAGATGAATACGAAAGATGAGCAAGACCTTCATATTCAAAGATTAGTGCAGATTAACCCAGTCCAAAGGAAAGAAAGAAAGAAAAATCAGTGACGATTCTGGAAAGCCCTAAAGTATTTCAGTTAATTATATGATTCTACATCAGCCAGAAAGGAAATGGCATATAAACAAGGACTTTTATTAGTTCATTAGGTGATGAAGAAATGGTGTGAGCGAATACTTGCGCATTTACGTGATAATAAAAGCCCTAAAACAAGAAATTTTTCTATCCCTGTTTCTCTTACCACACTTAGAGGAAATAACTTGTAAGGACTTTATAGTTTTGTGGAAGATGTATTTAGACTGAAGAACACCACAAGCGATTTGAGACATCCTACAGATAAGGCATTTTCAAGAAGATTGCCGATAAACAGTCGAAAGATGGAAGGTATTAAAAAAACAATGAATTATTTCCCGATCAATTCCTAGTGTTCTGGGGATGGGGTGGGACTATTAAATAGAAAATCGGTAAAAATAAGTCATATTATATCTCATAAGTTTGAATAATGATTAATATTGTTTAAATTGTACTAAAGTAATAAAAGCAAAGAACTGCTCAAATAAATATCACATTCTGGTAAATTATTTTATTTTTCTTTATTAAAAACGTGTTCTTACTGCAGAAAGGTGACAAAGTCCATAAACAAAATTAATCAGTTGATTAAATTGAACAATACCACAGATTTTGAGAGCGATGGTTTATAAGGATATTAGGCATTAGAAAATGATTGAAGTAACTCAAAAATGAAAAATTTGGGACGAAATCATCTTATACAGATTTTGGTTGTTCCTGTAAAGTTAAAAAAAAGGATATGTCCCCTTTCTGCAGTTTGCGATTTATGTACACATGCATCTTAGGCGCTATATATACAAGAAATGGCGAATGTTTTATATTTTCGTAATAATTCAGCACATACCAATCTCATTTTCACACAATGTATTGGTGATGAATAACTTCTTTCCATTTTTTGAATCATGTAAAAAGTTTCAAAACACACATACACACACACATATATATATATATTTTTTTTTAAATATTCGGTGTATTCGAACAATGCGTCAGTATATAGTAGATTCATTTTATCTCCAAGTTATTCTGGACATACATACATAGCTCATGGCAAAAACATGATGCTAAAAAAGAGAATCATGATGTCATTATGTATTAACAGAATTGAAGAAGTTAAAATATTTTAAGTTAAAACTTTGAAGGAAAAGACAGGTCTAATCCAAGAAGTTGGAAAATTAAAATAAGAGTTAAAAGTAAAAGTCTTAATATGTTATAATAAAGAAAAGAAACATATATATCATTTTAAATTCAGATCTAAGTTCGTAATCCAGGTCACAGCTTCAGAAGCCGCTTGTAAAATGTCATTCCAGTCATTCTGATAAGCACGGAAGATGCATTCTGTTACAATATGTGGCATAGTCTGTCGTGGAGCACCACAGTCACATTCTGGAGATGTTTGTCGGTTCCATTTATAGAGAGAATCTCCACATGGGCCATGATTTGTCCGAATTCTATTTAGTACCGTCCATGTTTTGCGAGGTAGATCTGATCCTGTGATGATTTGATCACTTTTAAAGATGTTATGCAAATGTTCTTTCGTATTTTCCTTCCGTGTTTCTTCCCACTTTGATAAAGGATTAAAATTATTTAGCATTAGTTCTTCTGCTGCTCGTAGTGATGGATGGCGAGATTTCAATCTACTGACGTTAAGAGTTGGGAGATCCTGATGAATAGGTAGGTTCGGATTACCAGCAATTCTTTGAAATTCACGGACTAAAGAATTCAATCTACGTAGTTCTGTAGGAATAATGCCTGCTAAAAGAGGTAACCAATATGTTAGGGTCGATCTAATAAAGCCTGTAATTAATCTTAAGGTATTGTTCAATTGAGAATTGATAATCCTTGTGTGAGGGCTATTTAGCCACACAGGAGCACAATATTCAGCACTTGAGAATACTAAAGCAAGGGCTGTTGTCCGAAGAGTAGAGGCTCTGGTTGTGCCACGGAGTCTCTGTAGGATATTATTACGTGTCCTTAGTTTATATGCCAAGTTTGAAAGATGTTGCCGGAAAGAGAGAGAACGGTCAAGTGTGGCTCCCAAGTACTTAGGGAATGTATTATATGGAAGTATAGTGTTGTTCAATTCGATTTTTAGTTTCACATTTGCCAAGTTATTATTTAGATGAAAACAAGAAATTACAGTTTTTCTCCTATTTAAACAGTCTCAATATTCATTTTAAAATATTCATCCAGAATAGTTAAGTCAGCTTTTAGAATTTCTTCTGTACAACTTACGCATTTATGCTGGTAGTTATTGCTATATCGTCGGCATAACAAAATTTCCTTGACGTAGTGACGGGAAGATCAGATATATACAGATTAAATAATAACGGAGATAAAACAGATCCCTGTGGCAGTCCATTATTTAACTTCCTTTCGCTGCTAGTTTTATTACCTATAGTCACTATAAATCTTGTATCTCTTAGCATATTGTTAATAATATGGACTATTGTTTTACATGGGATAATTTTATATAATTTATATAGAAGGCCTTGTCTCCAAACGGTGTTGAAGGCTGTTGACAAATCAATAAATGCTGCTGATGTTTTTAAACCTTTTTGAAAACCAGCTTCTATGTGAGTTACCAAAGAGAGAACCTAGTCACAACACCCACGATTTGGTCTGAAGCTAGCTTGTTCTATTGGGACATTTTTAAAAATTGTGGAGCTTATTCTATTATAAATAAGTCTTTCAAAGAGTTTATAACAACAACTGAGGAGAGTAATAGGTCGGTAACTTTCCGGTTTATGATTAGACTTACCAGGCTTTAAAATTGAAAGTACTTTTGCTTTTTTAAAAATAGTGGGAAGTTTACCAGTTGTAAGAATGTCAGTATAGAACTTTGTTAACCATAATCTTGCATTTCTTCCCAGATTAATCAAAAATTCTGGATGAATGTTATCAAAACCAGGAGCCTTACCAGGTTTTAATTCCTTTAAATTTGCTTCAACTTCTTGCTGCGTAAAAGGGTGTGCAAAATTTGAAGTTATAGGTGAAGACTTGCTAAATTCTTTTAATTTTCTCTTTATATATCTTGTATGCTTTTTATTGATTGGGATACGTGATATATTAACAATATGTATGGCTAGTTGATCTGGGGTGATTCTTGGTTGTTCTTTAATCAAAGGAGCACTACCACCTAGTTTCCTAAGAAGGCTCCAAGCTTTACGGCTGGAATGAGTATTTCTGGAAATCTGGTTGGACAGATTTTATTTAAATTTTGTATCAAAAAGCCATTTCAAGTTTTGTTTCAGACGGACCATTTCCGGGGCAAAGGTCACGAAGTGAGAGTGTCATATATTATGCAAAAACTTTAAATTTTGTTTTTTTAAACTAGTACTATATTCAAAAAACTAGTTGATAAAATTTTGTTTTCTTATAATCCAATTTTTCTGGACAAAACAATGTTATTACCCCCCCCCCCACACACACACACACCCGGCTTTTTTTTTGGCTGTTTTTAAAATGACTAAACGTGAAATGATAATTCGTTGATGGAATTTAATGATATTCGAGATTTGTCACTGTTATGATTTATTTCAAACAGCCATTTTAATGGAAAATTTAGGCTAAATAAATAATGTCTACATTGCATCGAGGTTCAACTCTTGCGATAATGTTACTACTATACAAGAAAGCTTACGAGAAAAGCAGCTTTTTTTTTTATGATTGTCTTCAGTCATCTGCTTACTAAGTAAATGTTGCAAAGAAGAGCAGTTCAACTGCTGTAATCTTCAATGCAGACTTTTCCACTGATCTTGGCAAAAGAAATATCGAGAGTCATTTTGTGTCTAAAGACCATGGTTTAGTTTCTGTTTGGCTTAGAGATTAAAATTCAAAAGAAATATTTTTTAATTAAAAATGATCATGCCATCCAATGATCTCCAGCCAAGATTCATAGGCAATCTCATCAACTAATTAGTTCATCAGCACTGCACTCATCAGCTAATGAGTTCACCTAGCAATGCTTCTTTTCTCTGTACATAAATGTGCATCTCTCTTATACCAGCAATTCAGAGAAAATAAACAGCCAAAGAAAAACCTGGAGCTACTAAGTCACAAATCCTCACTACATGAAACCGATTTACAAAGTTCTGGTTATCATAGGTTGGGAGGGGCAAAAATGAGTAGTAGAAGAGTACGTTGGTATAAAAAAATAATAATAAATAAAATAAAATAAAATAAAATAAAATAAAAAAATAAAATCACATCTGTACTCTTTAAGCGATACTTACATCGACGGTATCAAATTTTTACTTTTAATATTTTTTTTCTAATTGGTAACACTTCATTTAAGTTTTAATAAAATTTTTGCAAATAATAGTGATCGTGCTCTGTGGCATGATAGCAATGTTTTTAAACATAAATTACCTACATACTACATTTATGTATTATCCTCGGAATCCCAGGTAGTCACATATGACACAGCATCATCATCAAAAATATATAAATAAATAAACTACAGTGAAATCGGTGACATGTATAAAACAAACGAAAGTAAGCTAACTCAAGTAAAAATTCATATATAAACTCTTAACGAAGTTGTTTAAAATTATAGCTATGCTTGTGGGGCGTCAGTATTACTCTCAATGTCAGTTGTATATTTTATAGGTCAAAAAAACCTACCATCTTCATCTGAGACTGAATAATTCCTTCTCAGATATAAAACAATTCCAAAATGTTCTACATGACTTTCATGAAACTGGAACCTCTATTTTTTTCAGCTTAGAAGCACGCATAAACCCACATTTGGTGATGGAGTCAGCGACTAGCCAAGCCGATATCTCTCTGTAAACAAAGGTCATCCTAAAACTACAGCCAAACCGCGCAGTCGAATCTCGTTAATATCATGATATGCCATCCTTCTAGGTACTTAAATGAATCTTCTGTGAATACCATCAATTCTCTTAACATTCATTGGAAATTCAAGAGAACACACGTGGGAGTCATAATACAATAATGAGGTGACAAACGATTTAAATAATGTTATCATAACTTCTTTCCTTCACGTGAAGCTTCTTTTAAGCCAACAATCTTAACTTTATTAGTTGTTTTACTAATATGATTACTAAACTTAAATTCATTCAATTAAAAAACAACTATATTCTTATATTTACTCATTCTGAAGTTCTTCCATTTGGTTTATATCCACTTAAATCCATCTTCTTACTGAATGGAATTTAGCAACTTATATATATATATATATATATATATATATATATATATATATTAATTTTAAATATCTTAAAAACTGCAGTTTGGAAATATCTCAGTCCAGGGACTTTCAGTCAATATCACGGCATCACGTTACAGTTACTTTTTTTTTTTTTTTTTTAACATTTTTTTTAACTTCATGTCAAGGTATTCATTTCAAAACTAAAAGCGACTTAAGTCTGTTTAGTTGTCCGGTTTAAAGCAAATTTAATCTGATTTCATAATAAATTAAGTTGACAAAATGTGACAATGCACTATAGCAAAGACACTCGAGGAATTACAATGTAAGGAAAAACGTTTACACATTTCTATACAAAAACAGAATTAAATACAGTGCTTTTTTTCTAGCATAACCAACCGGAACGGCGTTCCGGAATCTATTTTTTTTTTACAGTTTTTTTCAATTTTTCAAAAGTAATTTTTGAAATAATGTTCGCGCGTCCATAACACGCATGCGCACGCCATTAGCGTCTACGTTTGTGGCAGTATGAACGTGTGATTGACAACATGCGAAAGTATTTCGGTAAAAGACTTATTTATCTAAAAAATATCTTTACTGAATTGACGTAAATTTAACGTCATTATTTTCATATCCTTTTAGCATTTTTTTTTTTTTTACTTTTTAGTGTAAAAGTGTGACCCCAAGTTTGAAAATGAAAAAGATTTCCAATTACTTCTCAACCACCGGTCCTATTAATAAAAAGCCCATAATATGGAAATAATGGTGCCAGCTGATGTTTTCGAAACATCTCAAACTAATCTTGAGGAGCAAGGCCAAACTGAAAATGACTGGCCGAATTGCTGGACATTAGATAAAAAAAAAAAAAAAATGATTTTTGCTCGAAAAATGAATGGATGTATTTTGCAAAAAGATACTTGGCTGTACGCCTTGCAAGAAAAGTTAGAACTCTTGGAATTGAAACAAAGATGGGAATGAAAATTTCCAAAGAATGGGCCAACAATGAGATTACATATTCTGGCAAAGATAGGAAGCTATAGATGAGCTAAGGACGACATTCGGCCTTAGATATTAAGAGCAAAGAAAGGAGTCGAGAATTGGACAAAACTTTGGAAAACACTATGAACTTCTCTTAAATTATATGTTTTTACAAATTTACTTTTATATTTGGCCGTTGGTTGTATATTTTAATTTGTTTGTTTAATTTTACATTTGATCATGTCTAAAATAACAAATACTGAAGATAAATTATATTTAATTCATTTATGCGACTCCGTGACAGCAACAGCTGCTTTATATTTCATTTAAATTAAGATTTGAATATCATTTTCTTTAATAAAAAGCTTAACAAGATGTGAGTTCTGGCACCTTTTTTTCTAGGGGAAAAAAAAAAAAGCACTGATTAAATATATACCTTAACTATTGAAATTGCCTTCCTTACAGTAATTTAAGAAACACTGCTGTACTGAAATTCCGCTCAATCTGCAAGAATAAGGAGTATCTTCTTAAACTGGAAAGAGAATAATGAAAACACATTTCAATGATTTTCCCTCCTCTCGGGATTGAACGTTTTTAATCGAAACAAGAATTGGCTCAATATGCAAATATTTGTGCACTGCCTTTCTGATCTGATTCGCTTAACCGACTTCCTGGAACAGGTGGAAGTTTTGGATCTTTTTAGGGAGATGTTTACAGTATCCTACGTATACTGTTCCTCAATAGTTTATTGTATTTCTGAAGTTTTATTACGTGATTCCAGGTAGGGTCAGCACAATTTAAACACACTGGCTTATTTATTATTATCACTATTCGTTTTTTTTTTTTTTTAATTCAACCGCCATATGATAATATTTTTTTTTTTTTTTTTAGTTCAGCTAAAATAATTCAGTTATCTAACATTTGGTGACGAATGTTACAACAACTTTGTAATGGTTGTGAATAATAAATTTACAATGTGTGTATGTGTGGGCGCACACATATATATTGCAATGAAAAGTGTATATTTATACAAAATCATCGTTGTCCTATTAAAGTGTGAACGTATTCAAAAATAAATAAGTAAAATCAAATAAAAATATGAACATGAGCAAAATATTAAAATTAAAAGCATGAATGATTGGTTTGGTAGTTATCTACCTCAAGTGTGTGCGCTCCGTGCTACAAAATATCGCACCCTACTGTGGCATGGATATATGTATCTTCAGGGGATAGATGAATTTTACTGTGTCGTGTGAGATAACCACACTGCTTATTAGGAGCCTGAAGTAACAGAGCAAGGATTTCCAGATTAACCAACCCTTATACTACCTGCAGTACTATATTCATGACAGGTTTACAACTTTTCGTGTGTGGGATTAACAAGAGATACTAATTTCGCACATTATAAGTTTTTTTCTCTCTCTTTTTCAATTCGATAACGCACGAAATCCAGTAGGTTGGCGTTTCAATACTATCTGAGTAGTATTGAAACGCCATTTTTTTTTTACGTCCAAATTTTACGTTCGGCGTTTCAACCGGAAACGCCGAACGTAAAAGTGCAGCCCGCCCGGCCAGAGCACGTCTGTAGCTCTGGCCGGGTCGGCGTGAGATACCAGAAAAATAATTTCTACTAGACAGGCAAGATTAATTTACAAATTGCATCGCACTGGTGGCGAAAATGCAGCAGCCAACGTACGATTTATTTCGTCCATGTAGCTGAGAGATCTGGTTGTGCTTAAAGTATGAAATTGATAGAACATTGAAATATTCCATCACAATACCATATATTGGAATTCTATAAATTAAAATAACATCTCATTTCAAAGATCACAACATTAAAGCAACTTTTAAACTAATTCAAAATATTCGCAGCTGAGATTTCCAAAAGACAGTACGCCTTTCTACATATACCCAGGAGTATATACAGTTCCACGCTCGTGTGGTTTAGTGTACATTGGATATACAAGCCGTGGGTTTGAGGTTAGAGAGAACATATTGCAGATGTTAACCATAAAAGAAATGATAGATCTGGTTTGGCCAACCATAGTTGACACTGGAACTTTTCAACCATACCTTATATAGAAAAGAACTTTTATTCTAGACTTCTGAAGGAATATGTTAGTCCATCTGTTACATTCCAATGGCAAGGATCACTGAATAAAAACCACGGACTGATACTAAGTGACATGTGGAAATCTCATTAAATCTTTTAACATTAGAGATTTTAACTTCGCTAACAATAACCTCCTATTGCTAACAGCATACAGTTAATTCATTTTCTTAATTCATTTATTGTGAAGCATGAATTATTTGTACCAATTTTTCGGCGTTTAATCAACTTCGTGATCTTTGCATTTATAGTTTTGTTTTGATGTATCTAACCCTGAAGAAGCCATCAGTTATATTTTAGGTGGTGAAACTAGTCGGTGTTTAGCCATTACATTAAATAAACTAGTTTATTTAATGTAATGGCTAACAAATTCCTGTGTTTAAGAGTATGAAATTCAATTAAACACAGGAATATTTCACATAGACACTAAGTCAGAGCTAGTCAAAAAATACGAAACATACTTCTGTATTAGACATCATAATCAAAATCGGGTATTTAAAATGTGAGAGCATGCTAGTGATTTTTGTCATTTTATGTTAGTGCTGTTGATGACCTTGAGTGAAAAAAATAAATAAATAAAATAAAAAATAGAGGGTTTCTACCAAACAATGCAGGCATTTGAAGTGAATACATTTGTAAACCAAACTGCAGATGGCTTACAAATGTAAACCAAACTGCAGAACTTTTCGAATAGATGAACATGCCTAAGGCATGTTCATCTATTCGAAAAGTTCTGTGCACCCTTCCCATTCTAATCAAGAGTCAAGATGGTAATGAAACAAATTAGTTCAGTGCTTTATGGTACGCAAAATCTGTACAAGTGATTATTATTATTATTGTGACACCTCCAGGAGTCCAAAGACTCATCGATGGAGAGCGTGCCAACAGCATCGGATGATTGACGTTTCCAGCTACTAACCACGCTCAAACTTGCTTAACTTTTTGCTTGAGCCATTAGTAGCAGCGCTGATCCGTATGCAAAGTTAATTCAGCAGTCTATCAGTATCACCACCTGATGATAAATGTACCAAGCCGTGGTATAATCAATTTAAAGAAAATCGATATGTACTACGTTTGAAATACAGGCATGTTTGTACTATTCCTCTTCATTTTGGAGGTATAGTTTCTTATACAGAACGTCTTCTCTGAAACACCTCTTAATAGATTTTGATGAAATTTAGTTCACGTAATTCTTTAAACTTAACATGTATATCAAATTTTAGCACGAAGTGATCAACTGAATCCATTGTTTTACGGTGCAATTTATAAATAAGGATTCATTACAATACTCTTTATTGCTAGTTTGTACGGACACCTTTTTTTTTTTTGTTGTTGTTAACAAGATAATCTGTGACCGTTAGATTGTGCGCTGGACAGTAGCAATCATTCTTGAATTTCTGAAGCCAATTCGAAAATTTTCAAACGGGACAAGGCACACTGTCCCGTCTGATGTTTGTGATATTTACGTAGTGTTGGTTGAAAGCGAATGTGATTTCACTGTACAAATGTAGGAAACATATTATACAGTCTAGTTATTTTCATCTCTTGGAGAAAAGTGGGATTTTTTAAAAAAATTTGTTTCTGTATTTCTTTGTGCAAAGATGTATTTATTCATTTTAAGCACTCCCGCTCTACTTCTAAACGTGAGGGAAAATGACTCAGCTATTAAATAAGAATTGCTAAAGAAGTGCCAAATGTTCACATGGAAAGCAGTCTACAAATTGGACTGACACACAATTTCTTTAGGCTTCTCATAAATATCTGAATTAGTGCAACTATTGTGACAGAAGGTCAGAGAAGCACATTTAGAATATGCTTTTTCGATTACTAGAAAAATGTTATATTCGCTGATAAGGAAAATAAACACAGCGAAAAATCAATTTTTGAAAGAAATATTTATAAGAAAGAATTTCAGAGGAAATTCTACACTTAGAAACTTGCGCCGTTTTTCTTGCTGATGCGTTAAGAGAATTTAGATTGCAGAAACTGTATTACATGGGGGGGGGGGGGGGAGTCCTGATTGCAAATGTAAAAAGACTGCAAAAACTTTTCAAAAGCACGTGATATCTTTCTAGAAACTCGTGGCATCTTTCGCATTCCGGAAGCACCAAAGCCGGTTACTATAGATACAGTGCTACTAAATCCCCAACAAGCAAGGAGATATCACGGGGTGTGCTCGCGGCACCGTACACGTGATAACGCGCAGAAAATGTAGGTGCAAGTCTGTTGTAACCATAAAAATCAGCACTTTTCCTTCCCACACACAGTCCTTCACGCCTAAATAACACCTTCAAGCAATCATATAAGAATGCCAAGAAATAAAGGGTGTGTATATTCATAATCTGGCTTCACTATGTAGGCTATAACACTTGCGTATTGATAATTCTCGAGATAAAACATTCAAGAAGCAACTATTTCTTGTGTTGAATAACAGTGACATAAGTCAAATACGTGAGAAAATTTAAATAAAAAAAAAATAAAAAATAAAAAATTATTTATTTATTTATTTTTATTTTTTTTTTGAAGTAGACCGAAAAGCAATATCCTAAGTTCTACAGATCGTATCCGAATATCTTTTGATACAAACAAATGCACCAAAAATTAGAAAAAAAGCTTGTTACAAGAAACGTGGGTAAACCATCCTACAAAACATGGGCGTTTACTTCAAATAACAAAACTTGGATAATATACGATGTACCTGAGGAGGAACTCGTGACTGGCGAGAGTGCTGGATTCTGTCCAATGCCGCCTTAATTCATATTTAATAACACAGTCTATCTTAACTGTTTCGAGTATCAATAATAATAATTACTGAACATATTTCATTATGTTCAAATACTTTATGATAATCTAAAAATGATCGGATTTTGACAACTCTCGCACACGAACTATTATACAGTACAATCACAGCATGCATTAAAATAATTAACTATCATGTTTTGATTTCAAATAATTAAACGTACTGAATTTATTGCTTTGGTATAGTCTCAAGAGGCTGCAGGGTGCACCAAAGAAAATCAGCTCATCCGAAAACAACAAATGGCAGAGAATACAAGCAACCGACGACATACTTAGCAGACTATGCAGAAAAGACATTAATTAGATTTCTAAGAACCAAAGTTACTTGAAAGCGACGAGCCATTAGCCTAGCACCTAAAGAATAATATAGTTCATTTATAACTAATTTTCAATAAAGATTCATCTGAATTTAAAATAGCAATTCCAATATGATGTTTTTCCTTGAGATTCATTTAAACTTTCCTTAAACTTGAGTTTCTGAGAGGGAATTTAAAAAAAAAAAAAAAAAAAAAAAAAAAAAAAAAAAAAAAAAAACCGACTTCATATAACACGAAATGGTAAGAATTTTGATGCAGTTCTTACTGCGGTTAATATCTTCGCACTGAATCCAAATTCTTACCATTTCATATTTTCAAGGATTTTTTATGGATCAGCAATTATTAATGGAAGCTATTATTAAATTAACTATTCAGCTTTGGAATTTAATTAATTTTTAAAAGAAGTCGACTACGAGATTTTGTATTTATAACAAGCCAAAGTATCGATTTAATTTACAGATAATCTATAAATATCCTAATATCGATAATCTATATCGATATTAGGATATTAAAGTTAACTTAAGAGTAATCAATGTACTTTCAAACATGAGCTATAGCCAAGTATCTGTTAGATCTCAAACTACAATCTTTTTAATTATACGTAAAGGTCTAAAAAACATACTAAAGATAATTCTCGGAGATCGAATCTTTCGATTACTGCAGCAACCGAATGCAGCTTGGGAGGAAGGTAAGATAATTCTTAAGCCACTCACTTTGTAATACTAACTGCATACTGAAACTGGGTTTCATAAAAATTAAAGCAATAGTTTAATTTATTTGATTTTATTTAGTTCTGATAATGGTACGTAATTGTAAGGAGCAAAAGAAGAACAGATGCAACAGAGCAAGATAACAGAAGGGAAACACTCTGAATACAGCAAATGTTTAATATGGATTAATCCCATTTAATGCCATTTTCTAAAGTTGAGAGGTTGAAATAGAGTGGCTATTCTAAAATAGTTTGTGACAGAGAAGCTGTTGGCTTAGGAAGAGGAAAGTAGTCATTGATTACTAAGGGCTTACACACAGCATGTGCAAATAAAACCGACAAAACATGACTATCAGTAGCAGGTTTAAGGATGTATCCGATGAGAGTGATTCCTTGAATAGTAAGAAATAGAGAATGCATTTATGCAGGCTGTCATCACTAATTATATTGATGATTTAAAAAAAAAAAAAAGTAATAAATAGAGATGATCACGTTATTAGAGGGGGGGGGGTAAGAAGATGGCAAGAGCTGGGTTTGATTATCAAATTATTGAACATTTTGTCCAGCTATATCAGGAGAGAAATAAGGGTTTTGTCTATCAATTTAAAAAGCATCAACTTAAAACTGAATATAATGACTGTCGGGTTAGAATTCTTCAACGATAACGGCCTGTATTTGAAGGAAAACGAGTCGTTCTCTTGTTTGAGACAATTAAAATACCTCCTTCGATTTTTATATCACTGACGATGACACAGGAAAGATTAAAATGTCGAAATTGTGTTGGTTGTCAGTCCTGATTTACGCTGACGAGTAGACCACACTTCACCGTGCAAGCATTTGAAACCGAAAATCCTACGGAATAGGTCGGTCAATCCTTATTCCAGAACTGTCCTATGCCTGTAGACGCGTGTGTTCACGGAGTTGGTTTGCCTGTTCTGAGGACGAAAAACCCGAGTTTCCCGGGTAAAAAAACCCTCTACCTCCGTATGACACCGGCTAACTCACCATTAATCGAAAGAGATCAGATAAAAGTTCCTCATGTCATGGACAGGAATCGAACCCAGGTTTTTTCGACCAAAAGGCTTCGTCTATACCGACTAAGCTAGGGAGGCTCTGGTTGTCAGTGCAGGAAAAAAATGAAAAAAAAAAAAAAAAAATCCCAGGCACGAAATAATATCCTATGGCTCAACACTAATAGTTTCAAGGTGATTTTTTTTTTTTTTTTTTGAGATTGCGAAGATACAACTATAGCTAGTTGAATAGCATATTACGTCTGTTAAGTGCGTGTGTTCTCCAGCCAGTGGCCCACCTTATTTAGAACGGCTAAACTTCAGTAACAATATTTTGTGTATCAAAGTTATTCAGAAAAGAAACTTCATATAAAAGTATACGACTATCTGATTTATAACTATATTTCCGATGCATGCATCAATAAACCTATTACATAATAAGAAAAAGATTTTTTGCCTACCAATTCAAGAACGAAAAACAAGACTCGTTTTATTACTTGCATGAGGAAAATTTTGCACTTCAAAATTTTGTCAGAAATATCTACGTCACTAAGAACGATAGACCTTCATTCGTAAATACTGGTTCTCAACACAATACAATTTTTTTCCTTTAAGAAATACCATTGCAATGTCATCTATATTAAGAGACAGTCCTCTTAAATAAAAACCATCGTTTAAGCTATAACTCGGGAACGTATTTGTGTGAATCAGCTTTTTAACGATCATTTAATGGTAGAACAAAAGCTATTAGAAGTGAAGGAGCAGAAAACGGGAATGTTAAAATCGATAATGTCAGAAAGGAATCATTCCTACGACTCAACACAAAAAGAATGTTTTATTAGAAACGATGAACTATATTTTTGATTTCTATAAATTTGCACTCATTTGTTTCTTAATTTGTATAGCACGATTTCTAGCTGAATTATCAATTTTTAGATCCTTCGGGACTTTTATTAGCATACACTCGGATATAGCTCGAATCTGCAAATCTAGGCCAACAGATTGCAGAGAAATATGAACGGCTGAAAACTCACAAGAACAGGTATCAAAGCAAGCGCTTGCTCATCCTGGTCAATATGTACGAGCAAAAAGCTATTTGAATGATGATACCGCTATGCTGTTGCTGTAGACATTATAGTATATGCACGTAAATAGCTTTTTCCTTATCACATTGGAATTCTTTCTCCCTCCCTCCCTTCCTATACATCAAACCGCCATACGTAGAGAATAAAAAGATAAGATAAGAGTTAAAAACCAGACCCAAAAGTTCTGAACTTAAGAATGCCTTCGCTTCTAGAAGTTAAGTGGATATCGTATGGCTGTCAACAATAACGAGTAGCAGGCAACACAAGCACATATCCAGTTTCAGCAAACAGGCTATCGCCAGGCACAGCATACAACGAACCACCTGTAGTATCCTACACGCTCAAAATGACAGTATATTTCACTTTGTAATAACGCAGATATGTTTTGTTTTTCTGAATGATACATAACTGTTTCACCGACTATTTCGATGTACACGTAAGTGTAAGCGGAGATATGAAAAGATTCTTTGGAACCTATTGAGCGAATAAAATTAATTTCATAACTAAATCGAACTCAGCAGCGCTTCGCTATTTTACAACTCGAATTATCAATAATTCACATATACCACAAATACACTGACACAGTAAATAGCCGTAGTGATAAGTAAGAGAATTCTTGCGCATGTAGTATGAGTGACTTTTTTTTTTTTTTTTTTTGCAATTTCATTCCGCTCATATTTGCATTAATCAGCTCTTGAGATACTGAAGTACCTATAATATAAAGTACATTTTGAAGAAGGGGGGGAAAAACTTATGGTATGCAAAAAATAAATAAAATAATACCCACCGTTATAAATTTTTAGTGATGAACAGAAAATAATTTTAATTTACATTGGTATCTGTACTTTCACTGTCTGACAAATATATTTCCCTGAAAATAGGAATCCTCATTATCTAATTCAATCTGATAATCCAATCTTCACTATGCCACAACAAATAGTCTTCTTTATTTAAATAGGTTAATGAGCTTTTTACTTCAACTTCATTCCACATTCATCACAATTCATACAAAATGTGCACCGCGACTGCTTGAATGTTTCCACCCTTTCTGTAACCGTTCTCTCTGTTCATCATGCACTTATTTCCCGACATATCAAGGCAAACATTTGAAGACTGAACAACTGATTGTAAACGAACCCTGTAATTGCACAGCATTCGTGATTATTTCTAGGGTACTAGTTCATGTTTGATGTTTTATATTATATGACATTTGAACATGCCCAAAGTAATAAACAGCATTTCTTACGGATGCCATCAAGCCTTTTTCCGCAAAGTCTTTTTTTTTTTTCCTTCGGGAATTCTTTTTTTTTTTTTTTTCGTGGTATATAGATTTACTGTTGCTTTTACACTTTTTATCCACAATACTTCTAATGATTGTGTCAAAGTTCACTGGGTTAATTTGCGTTTATTGATGCACGAACAGACTATATTGTGACACGTCTAAGGTTCAAAAGCGTTCAAGTTTCATCCATATTTCTATTATGAGATAGCGGAAGAAACATGCTTTATGCATTTTAAACGATGGAAAATGGTTTTATTTTCCAGATTGTCAGGTAGTTTTTGAGCACTTTTATTAAAAACTTTTGCCTTAATAACCTTCCCTTTCATAAAACGGATACACTAAATTACACCCAAATTGTAGCTGAGTTGAATCACATTTGGACCGTTGAAATGCGTGAAAGCGTATGGCATTTCTGTGACGAGGTTCCACTTTGGCGATTTACTGCTATCTATTCCGACAAATGATCTCCAAGTTGAGACTAAATTTCCTAAAACAAAATGCAACTTTAATTTTAAGCCCATCATCTACTTCGTTCTTTTTTGAAGGAGTTACTCATTTCGATGAAATAATTCAAAAATACTGTCACTTGAAGTATTCATGCAACTTCAAAGACAAATAAACCGACAAATCATTTTTTTTTTTTTTTTTTTAAGGTTTAGGAGAGAATTTGATTGGATGGGAAACAAACTTGAGTAAAGATCACGACTAATCGCAACGAATTCCTTTAATGATGAGCATAAAATGACTACGAAACCGCTGAGAATTACTACTAATGAAGCAAGACAGAACAGTGAAAGCATGACAAATGGAAGGGTCAAATATGAAATATTGCTTAAAAATCGTAAGATGAATTAAAGAGAACGAAATGAAAAATAAACAAGAGTGATTTTATTTGGCGTTTCGTTTGTATTAGAAAATATAACAGAACTAGCGCATTAGTCTGAATTAAATGCATAAATATATTTTTTTCTTATCAATCCTACCAAGGTAAAACAGATTTAGTACAGTGGGTATGATAATCTCATTAAAGAGTACAGTGGAGGGTTATCATAATTTTATATCCGAAAAAAAATTGATCAATGGGCAAGCTTTCGATTACAATAAATCATACGAAAACAAAAGAAATTGAAACTAGTATGCCTACAAAGTTAAAATAAATAAATAAATAAATAATAATAATAAAAAACACGGATGAAGTCGTTAGTCGAGGTTAAGAAATAACATTCATAAAGGAGGTATTAATAATCGGATAGTAGAATGGTAAACGTATTGAGTTTGTTCAGAATGTAGAATAGATAGTAGTATCGAACATTTTCAGTTCAGAGACGAAATTATGTTTTTTTTTTCGAAAAATCATGACAGACATGTGAATCTAGCAACTCAGGAAGCAAACTAATATTTATAGGCATAAAAGTGGGAGTAAAAATGGTTGAGATTACAGCTGAAGAAATTAGGCCACGCGGATGTTAAAGTTGTCTCTAGACCTGTTCATCTGTTTTCCAGGAGTCAGTAAAAACCGCAGTTTCCAGAAGGAAAGCCTCGCACCTCCGTACATGATTGGGTGGCTCACATCTAACTTAATCTATTATAAAGGTTGTTTGGGTTACTAGCATATAAAAGTGATGTGTTATGTTATTTCGGTTATGTCAAAGCAAGTAAGGTTGTTAACAAACACGATTAATAAGCACATATTTAATGTACTTATTAATCGTGTGTGTATTCTTTAGGAGGTTTATCTGTTTTAAGGAATGAAAACCCAAGTTTTCGGGAAAGCACAAAAGATATGTTTAGCTCTTTTTAATTTGACATTCATGTTTCATGCCGAATTGTCCAGTCTTGAGGAATGGAAAACCTCTATATGAAAATATCATGTTTCACTAAGTGTAAGACGACTTTCTCTCAGAAAGTCGGTGAATTTTTATCATTGGACTGCAAATGAAAGATGACGAGGGGCTGCTCGCGTTTTATCAGTATAGGTGAATGAATATCAGTGAAGGTATAATGAATATGAAAAAGGCATATGGCAGAGAAGCGCCATCAGTGAGACAGCGGTTGGAGTGAAAAAACAGATTGATGTTGACGATTCTGAAATATTTTTAACATATTACGTAATCTATTATGAATATAAAGGCTATGTGAATACTTATAGACGCTTCAATGAAAGAAAAAAAAAAAGTTGCTTATCAAAACAAACAAACAGGCCAAATGAATCAAGTGTCCAAGATGTAGCAATCTTAAAATCAAATAAAACATTTTTATCGATCCATGATTTCAGAAATGTATATAAGAATTTCGCTGGAAAAGAAATATCCTAAAATTATGTTCAATTGGTCGAAAGTTAATTGAATGCTTATCAGACAACAGGATACGAAATTCCTTAAAATATCCCTTTTTACCCTACTTTCATTAAGTATTCTTTTCAATGAACGCACGAGAGAGAAAAGATCCCAGCAAGATATAGCAGGTATGGAATACTAGCACAAGAGTTGAACTCTAAGCAGGGATGCATAGACATAATTGAATTTCACTTTCTCTGAATACCAGTAAGAGTGGAAATAATCTAAGCTCATTTCTAAAATCGGCGAATTCGGTTTCATTAAAACATTTTCAATGTAGGGTGAGGGAGTCTTCAATATGTTTTCCTGTGTAATTTAAGTCTTTGGGTTTTATATATATATATATATATATATATATATATATATATATATATATTTCGCATAAGTTATGATGGAAGGTAGGATAAGATTTATAAATAAAACGCACGTGTCTTAAAAATATGTATTGAAAAGAAAGAAAACATCTTGCTTGGCAAGAGGCGTAGTCCACTTAAAAGGAAATATTCTTCAGAATTTATGTTCCTGGAATAGACACATTCGACTGCCCAAATTTAATTGTCTTTTAGACTTTAAATGGTCGGAGCCATAATGTATTAATAATATATTAGTGATCGAAAAATAAAGCACTCTACATCTAATGCAAGAGAGTAAACGATGCAAAGCACTGATCAACGGTACAAATGAGTAAATCAAATAGCAGGGAAAATATGCTGCATTTTGTGTATTCAATAAGAATAAAGGAAATTATGCTGAAACAATTTTCAGTTGTTTCCAGAGTTGATAATATTGAGAAAATACTCAGCTTTAAAAACTGCAAATCAAGCGACTTTGCACATCTGAAATAAAACTTTAACTTTCTTATTTCTTCTACTTAACCCGAACTTCTATAATCAGTTGCCCTGGCACCGTCACAGTATGGAGACTTTTTTTTTACCCCTCATAAAAATTGAATGGAAATTTAAGTTGGCAATAAGAACTGATGAGTTCTTGTTCCAACTCAAAAGGGGATATTTCAGTCTGAAAAAAATTTTCCAGAAAGGCGAATTACAGTAGGGGGGGGGGGGGAAAACCTTTCTTGTGCAAAGTAAAGAAATGCTCTCAAGCCAACCTATAATTTTTTTTTGTACTGTTTTACAAGAATTCATCTAGTGTTTCAAACCTGTTTAAACAGACGTACATCTTTTACTCACTAACAAAATCCCACGTTAATTCTAATCGTAAGCGATATGTAAGCGGTTTACACATTGCTTAAAAACACTGTTCTCTAAAGAATCTCTCCCAACCACACTTCTGAACGTATAACCATAGCAATTAGTAGTTGTGGTCGATCCACTTAAAGGACAATACAGTTCCTCTTCCACCAGTGCAATTAATTAAGCACCACTGACATTCTTACAGCCAAAGTTTCCATAACAAATTAAGTTCAAATTATATAATTAATGGAGACCAAGAAGAGCAAGTTGATTTTACAAAATACAAATTGCTGCCAGCCTGCTTGGTCGAGTAGACAGCATACACGCTCTCCAAAAACACAGGTTGTGGGGGTTCGAATCCTGCCACGGGCATGGACGTTCGTAAAAGCCTGCGCTGGACGAGCTTGTGTAGCTCCTTGAGTTTATAGTTTGTCTTAAAAAAGCAGTTCGTAAAATTCGTCAAAATTTTTCTCTATAATACCGCATCTTACTCATGGCAAATACGCCGTAGGCTTTTCATAACTTGAATTTCAAATTGAAATTTCAACTTGAAAATGCACATAGTTTGGGCTTCTTCATGGCATTCTGATGGCTACAAAACATTCAACTGCATGTTTTGCTAATTGTTGTATATAAGCTAGCAAATTTAAATAACAATAAAGTTTTCGCGTTTGAATTTTCCGTTCTGTCTTGCTAGAAATTATTCTTTAGTGCAGGAATAAATGAATCATACTATGGAAAAAACAACAACAACATTATAATGAGTAAGAATGTAAATATTATAGTTACCATTCTAACTTGTAGTTGCACAGGACATATAACGTATCTCAACAACGGAAGTCTCCCCCCCCACACACACACAAGCCCTTCTGAGCATTATCAGAAGTGTTAAGCGACAGAACAATGTTGTCCAAAAGGTAGGTAGGTTAGCTAGTCTCAGATTGTTCAGTCTGAAACAGGAAACCAGTCGGAAAACAAAGTTATAAACACAATATACTCACATTGTCTTTAGTTCCTCCAAACCTATCCGAAGTGTGATTGCAGAAGTATATAACACAACTCAATCCAATTTGTATGTTGTTGTTGTTGTTGTTTTTAATATTAACAGGTAGAAACAAAATGTCAATGAGCTTGAAGTAATACCTGTTTGATAAAACAAACACACACGAGGAGAATCTGAAAAGTTCTGATAAACACCTAGGACAAAAATATTAAAGCAACTGATATAACCACAAGAAAGAACATTATAAGAATATAAGTTACCTTCATAACGCTGCTACTAGTATGTTCTATCTTGTGGGTATATCAGTTGCTTTTATATCATTTTTGTTCTAGCTGTTTATCAAAACATTCCAGATCCCCCCCCCCCCCTCGTGTGCATGTGTGTGTAGCAATACCTCGCTTAACGCTTCACTGTGTAGCGCTGACGTTACAGTGCTCGGTAATTGCTGAGACGGCCATTACCACATCATTATTAAATTATTCAGTACACTTCATGTAGAATACACATGAGCGTCCAAATGTACAAAGCGGTCAGCTGCTTTGTACATTGTTTTTGGTAAATGTAGACAAGATAAAGGCTTCTGCAGTTACCACCACCACTTCATAAATATAACCAATGAATTAGGGCAGCGCTTCCCAAACTGTGGGCCGCGGCCCCCTTGAGGGGCCGTAGGTTTTGTTGGGGGGGGGGGGGGGGGTGAAATAATGAAAACAAATTTAAAATCTTTTAAGACTAAGTAGATTTTTTTTTATCTTAAAAGAAACGTATTTAATTTTCATTATTTATTATTTCTTTTTTGCTATTTTTATATTTTAATGGAAAAAAATCACACATTGGTGCGGGTTCACAAATTTTGCTTCCTGCGTATTTCGGCGCTTAATGAATATTAGTAAATATATGCTTATTCATAAAAGTTTCATTTCAAAGCAGAAATCTAAGAATTGCAGTTTCAAATATTTAACCTGATATTGGTGTAGCAGTATTAAAACACATCCATCACATTCAATTGTTATTCAACTTCTTTTATGTTTTTAATTCTTTCTTTATTACTAATCGGTTTACTTTTCATGTGCTTGTACTGCAAATGTACAATAACAATATATCTATCTATATAAAAAGCTGAGATAATGTGCCATGTCAAATACGTATGTAAGATGCTAAAAATGTAATATTTGCATTTGATTTTTGCAATATTCGCTGTGTATGTTTTGTATTGAACATAAATACAATAAATATTATTATAATAAATGTCTATATATTACGATTTTTTTCGAGGGGGGCCGTGAAATATTTTAATTTTTCCAAAGGGGCCCTGACATCCAGAAGTTTGGGAAGCACTGAATTAGGGAATAACCTCAGAAGATTGTGGATGTTCAGAGGTTTGCAGAGACCCAAAGTCCGGTCCCTTATCTAAAATACGATATAATTAATGAGTTTAATATAAGAAATTGCTCACTAAAAGTTTATAAACGATTTATGGGATACCCAAATGTTTGCTGATACTCAGCTTATAACGGTACTAGCCGAATGAAGAAAACGCGCCGAATTTGTAACGACGAAATAATGAATATTTTCATATAGCTGGCACACTCTTCGAGCTAGAATGACTGTGCACTAGTTTGATAATAACCACAATAAACTATTTGGAAAAGGGCGCTGCCAAATACGTTTCTGCTGCTTGGCAATGTGTCAAAATGCAGTCAGCTGTGCGGTCTTCATTAAAGTTGTGTCGCTCTCATTTTTGATTTAATGGAGTTCTAAGAATGTAAGCTTATAACCTTCCGCCATAAACCAATTTAAAGCACGTGGTGGTGTAATTATAAATTAAGACTATAAAGAATGGGATTGTTTAATTTTCGTAAAAGAAACAGGTGATGACTTTAGACAGAAGTATAACTTCAAAAATAATTATTCCAAATAAAGCTTACTATACAGAGGAATTTTAATACGATGACCTACGGCGACGCAACTATTTGAATGGTTCCTTCAATGCTTTGTAGTGAAATAAGATGATTAAATTTTGAACCTAATCCCCATGACTTTCTGACATGGGGATTGTTTCAGATCTTAGTCAAACATAATACAGATGTGATTTCAGTTGCCTTTTTTTTTCTTTTTCTTTTGTAATCTTAATAGGAACGCGGCTCTCAACTGTAAACTGAGAAAAACTTAAAACATTTAGTATCAAAATAAATATAAATATTTCTTAATTTTTAATACGTTCAGCGTTAAAATTATACGTACAAATATCATCACACATAAAATCAACTTAAAGATTAAAAAAAAAAAGTAAGTAATATACAAAACAATGAGCACAAACACATCAAAAGCAGAAATAGCCACGACGCCATGGAACACGTACTTAGAAACGGGCGCATCATACATTGTATATGCAAACGCTAACGAGTTGAGGTTAATATTTTGTCTCAGATTTTATTTCCATTTTTACTTTTCTACACTGTTTTACAAAATTACTTTGCAAAAATATCTATGATGAATCCAAAAAAGAATAGTCACTAACTAAAACCGAGGTTTAAATTATTTTTTTTTTTCAATAGCTTTGCTGTATTACCTATTTTCAAAATTGCAGAAACAGAATATGATTACTTTTCTTACAATTTACTTTGTAATTATCAGAATTTATATATTCATTTTCTTCCAGTTACAAACATCACACATTGTATGCGAACTCACACGCACAATAAAAGCAACTAGCATATTAAAAAGGGGAAAAAAAAAAAAAAAAGGTTTCCCAATTTGTTGACATCTGAAGAGTTTTCCGATTGCTTGAACTTTGTGATGGACAACCCATCAAGACAAAAACTCATTTCCAGGATTCGCCATGGAAAGCGTAATATGAAAGGATGGTTATTTATTTACTAAAATAAAGAGCCAAAAGGCTTCATTTCGGCAATGCAAAATTATATAAATTAAGTGGATATTAAATCCATAATTTCAAAGCCGAATACAGAAACTTTTAGTTTCTGTATTCGGCTTTGAATTGACCAGAGAGCTTGCGGGAATATACCGCCGCCATACTACGAGTTGCCACCGAGCCTTATAGGAAGTGACGAACGCTCAAAGCACCCGTATATTCGCCTCCTATTGATTCGTTTTGATAAGGTTTCAATGAACTAATAAGAGGCGAATATACCGGCGCTTTGGGCATTCGTCACTTCCTATAAGGTTCGGCTAGGGCAACTCGTAGTATGGCAACGGTGTATTTCCGCAAGTTCTCTGGTCAATTTTCGCATGAAACTTTTACAGTTTCTGCACGGTTATTTATTTATTTATTTATATTTCCTGGCGAGAAGGGGGTCGCTTAAGGATCAGAACTAGATAAGTGGGAGGAGACCTCTGCACAGCCTTTTAAAGGAATGTGGAAAACTCCCGGGACTTCTGACCTAATGTCAATCCTCACCTTTTCATGGTAATTAAATATGGAAATAGGCAACATAATAAGAAAGTCTGTTCTGGTAGGAGTCAAATGAATATATTTATACAGAATAAAAGATAAACTGGCCAAAACGTTAAACTTGCTGTATACAACACAGTATTAAAATCAATTTTAACTTGGAATCTGACAGCTGGATTAGGAATAAAACACTTTACCAAAGTCCAGAGCTCGCAGACAAAGTCCCGTGAACAGATAGGCGTGAGCAAATAGCATCGATGGCGAAATTATCTTAAAAATAAAGGTATTAAGAAGGAACTTGACACTGTTAGCATTCAAGAATTTGTGAGCAGAGCGAATCTAATTTTTATTGGTCACTTAAATAGACCTGGAGAAGAAACGTTACCAAAAGAGGTGTTGAATGGCATCCTAACATTAAATATCTCTTTTGCTAGTGTTTCTTCTCCAGCTCTGTTTAAGATACCGCTAAAGACACAGAGGAAGACCAAGATATAGGTGGACTGATGCAGTTTAGAAATGTCTTAGAAGACCAAAATGAGATCTGATAACAAAGTTAACAATAATGTAAAATTAATCATGAACTACCAACATACTATTATCCTATACATCCCTTGAGGATACACATACATAATCAAGAATTTGATTTATTTTTATTTATTTTATTCATTTTTTTTTTTGTGCAGCAAGGGAAACAAAACACTTGCTAAATAAAATTAACTTAGAAATCTAAATACGATTCTTGTGAATTATCGCACTGTCAATGAGCGCTCGCGTAAAGAATGTGGTGCAAGGGGGGGGGGGGTGAAGAAAACGTCAATAAAGGCATATTACAAAAGAATAGCCCTGTTATTATTAAAAATAAAAAAAAATCCGGAGTTTCAATGTAAAGCTAATCTTACCTTGAAGAGTAACAATAAAAATTAGATATGACTCACGAGAAAAAAGGCTGCTTTTCAAGAATAAACCGACCCGTTTCTAAAGCCACAGAATAACTCCCTGAATCAACTTATCAAACATGGAATTCACCATATACACGATTCGATAACACTACAATCTGGGCACGTATAGTATCCAGAGAAAAAAGTAGGCCAGCAATGAAGAACAAAAGAAACTAGAAGTATATGGATCTGCACTTAACAGAGAAATTTCGCGCATGCATCAGAATATCACTGATGTCCATTCATAAATCTTCACCATAAACATATCCGATAAAGGCTATAGTAGTAGCAGATTATAGTGTGTATTGCGTGCGCCAAGCCTACGCGGCATCATCTGCATGTGACGGAAGCAAGACAAATGGTGACACGAGTAACGAGCGAATATCGTACCTGAAAGTTGGTGTACGATGAATTCTAGTGCAGCCTTGCTTTTCATTTTAGTTCAATGCAATGGGAGAAATGTTACACGCATTAGTAATGCTGAGAGTGATGCATGACTAAGGAATGTTTACTGTTCTCACATGAGAAAAGCCAACTGCTTCTGCGAAGAACGGTGACAAAAAGAAATTCTTCTTCACATTTGTGATTATAATCTGCCATGCTCCATGAATGATGGTACAGAATAAGAGTTCTATAAATTATGTATACCGTTATAGTAAATGAATTTTATGTGATGAAATGCATAAATCATGCTGTTTCGATAGCAATATATTCTTTTTCTCTCACATCTAAATCAAAATATAGAAACCGTTATTGTTATAAAACATACTAAGCTTCACATATGAATTCAAGGTTTCAGAAGCAGCACAGCAATAACGGATATCACTGTTATTTCAGTATATCGTGTTTCTTGCAACATATACAGAGGACGAACTTCAACATTACCTGAAACAATCTTCTTTCTTTTTTTTGCAGTTTGCTTCTTGATAATTACAATTTTCAGAAAGTAATCTAAATAGTAGTTTCATATTCTCCTGATTACAGTATATAAGTTATTAAAAAATTTATAATGCGATCCGTGGAAAATCAGAAACATCATGTTATTCCATAATAATAATAATATTTGGTTGCAGATCAAGTGTTGATCAATTTTATTATTAAACTGAACCAACTAGTTTCGCCACACTTTAACTGTTGGCATCTTCAGGGTACATTATAAGTTTAAACAATCTCACAATTATGCGTAACTGCAAAACTGACAAAATGAACTGTAAAAAACTGACTAGAATAATTACAAATAGGATAGTATTGAACGTGAGTGAGACACGTATCGCGTGTTCAATGTTAGCTAGCTGTTGCTAAGGGACCTGTAGTTTGTATTAAAGTTCATTTCTTCCGTTTTTAAAGTTCTGATTAGGGTTTTCTATATCTCTGGGAGTATTAGGCCTTGATTTCTGTTAAGGTTGACAGTAGAATGGGCGACTGTGGCTGCTTCTTTGAAAATTCTTGAATGCTAATCTTCCTCTATGTAAGGAGAACAGCTTTTGTCACACTTTAACTGTTAACTTTAGCCGTTCTACTGTCAACCTTAACAGAAATCAAGGCCTAATACTCCCAGAGATATGGAAAAACCCTAATCAGAACTTTAAAAACGGAAGAAATGAACTTTAATACAAACTACAGAAAGTATCTTAGCAACAGCTAGCTAACATTGTACACGCGATACGTGTCTTACTCACGTTCGATACTATCCTATTTGTAATTATTCTAGTCAGTTTTTTTACAGTTAATTTTGTCAGTTTTGCAGTTACGCATAATTGTGAGATTGTTTAAACTTATAATGTACCCTGAAGATGCCAACAGTTAAAGTGTGGCGAAATTAGTTGGTTCAGTTTAATAATAAAATTGATCAACACTTGATCTGCAACCAAATATTATTATTATACTAATTTATGATCAAGAAAATACCTTCAGATGAATCATGTTATTCCTTTTCTGTCACTATATACATCAAGGCCAGCTTAAATTTCAACTACTTCGCAACCTATTATACATATGCCAAATGATATTAATTTACAAGGTATACACAGAGCTTATAATAAGCAATTATTCGAGTCGATCTGTGACCGATTTCAACTGGTAAACAAAAATGTATAGTATAATATAATGACGTTATTTATCGATTTTTGCAATTCAGACATTTTTATAAAGATGTTGAAAATGTCTAAATCGCAATAAAATAAAATAAAATTTTATATTTTAAAAACTCGCCTCTTTCTATTCCAAACGCTGCTGATTATTTTACAAGATATATTGAGCGCTGAGAGTATTGTGTGCTAGCCTCTACTAGACAATTCTAAAATTCGCGTCTTGTGAATGCATTAAATACCGAAAGTGAAATTACTGTAGCAAACCCCTCGGTGAGTCTTCGCTCCAGGAAATGTTTGTAATAACATAACAACATACACAATTACAAGGCACATGGCCTTGTTAATTAACAACTTTATTTTTAATCTTTATTTAATTCTAGAGATTTACATTAATAAACTGACATTAATTGTGTAATAAAATAAGTATGCATGTGTTCGCAGCGTAATTTTTATTTCGTCCTATGCTCTCTCTTACATTAGTGGTATGGACAACTATACATACTACTTATATGATTATGGGTTTATACACACATAATCGAATCTTGAAAAAATTCTCATGTGACAAGATTTTTCTGCCATAAAAGCAAAACAAAAGCTAGAGAGGGGGAAAGAGATGAATATCTATCTTCAGACGTTGCTCCTGGCAATGTCTCTAAATACACCAATTTCATTATAAAAGGTTTAATTCTATAACAAAGAGAATTCTGCATTCTTAATTGTATTCTTATTGTACATCAAACTGGAAGGAAAGTTTCGCTTGCTTTCGAAAGGAAGGTTCCAAATTTTAGATACAGGTTTAAAAAAGATAAAGGTTGGGAATGGACAAAGATGAATATAATTAATACCAAATCGAAAGATAAGTTTTAGGATAAAGCGTTCTGTAAAGTAGAGCGACATTGCAGGAGAAAACCCGTATTAATGAATTTGTTGATATATTTCTGAGCAAAAACAAATCCCTAAGTTAAACATTTTATTTTGCTAAAAGAATTCGATATCTGAAACTAGAAAATCTATGCGATTTCTAAATATCAACTTTTCAATACATGGAAAAACAGCCGTCAGGGTACAAAATACACTAAAGCAAGATATCTATCTAATTGAGAAAAGTAAGAAGGGAGAAAAGATTCCAACATGAGACGTTGTTATACAAAACAGCGTACAAAAAAATTGTGGACAAAAACAAAGGGAAGGAAAATTGGCAGAGAAATTTCAAAAAGTATAAAAGTTAGAACCCTTCAGTTCGGTTCCCCATTACGAAATATATTTTTTGGGAAAAAATAATATAATAAAAAATACCATCACAGAAAGATTAGTAATTAATTTTTGGCTAGAATCATTATCTGTTATAATTTTTAAGCCCGAACAACATCACAAACTTTATGTCGAAACTTTAACAAACCTTTGGAACTCTGAAAGATGAATTTCCAGTAACAAGATACAGGATGTCAGAAAAAATCCGAACAATACTTCTCATCTCTGCATTATAACATTAAAAGTCATGCCCCCCCCCCCTTCCGCTTAAAAAATGTTTTATATAGAATCTACTCGTTAGGCAGGTGAATCATCGTTTCCATTCAAAGAGGAAAACGACTGTTTAAAAAAAATCCACAAGGAACAGCTTATTCGGATTTTGAACTTATTGCTCATGTATTATAAAGCTATGCTTATAATACATGAGCACTCATGTGAGCAGCTCGCAATATATTTAAAACCTATCTCTGCTCTAGTCTCCCTGATATCCAAGAAATAACAGTTTGTTAGTAACAGCACTCCAAAAAATTTAACCATGCCCCGTTTCGGGAATACAAAAGAAAGACGTGTTGCATTAAACCATGTGACATATATTTTCATTCACAAATTATTAAAAGATAGGATAATTTTATCAGCCAAGTAAGTTAGCTAAGTACTGAAGAAGTAAAGGATTAGCTGCAATTATTGTGAAGAACGCAAATTCCTTTCCGAGATTCACGTGATACCATAACCACAGCACCACTAATGAAGTTACGGCTTTCAAATTGCATCTAACATCGTTTGCACTGTTTTTTTTTTGTTTTGTTTTGTTTTTTATGAAAGAAAATTTTCCTCTGGAATAAATGATAAATGTAAGTTGCTTATACACTGCTTAGAAAGAAGTCAACGGACACCCCTATGGACAAGGTGCATCGTACCATGTAACGAGTTAAGTTTGTAGCAGATATAAATTGGAACTATATGATGCTTTCAAGTCAGTGCAACTGTGTTTGAGTGAAATCGCTGCAAGGAGGGAACTGACGGAGTTTGAAAGAGGTATTGTGCACATACACAAATACAGTGATACCATACCGAGATAGACGCGCAGGGAGTCAACTGCACGTGTTACCCAGTGTATGACCCATCACAACATAGTTGGAATTGCTGAGAGTCCTGAGAAACACGAGGATGAAAGAAAAATTTCTCCTTTCATACTCAAATGAAAGGAGAAATTTTCAGAGCCCCCACCAAGGAGCCATACATGAACACTCGAAATCTGGCAAGCATGGCGATTGGAAGCGTACTACTAGTGATACCCTAAGTGTTATACCTCCACGACAGCAAGCCTTGGGTTTTGTCGCCGGATCAGAGGGAAGGAAACTTACTGCAACACTGTAGACAAGTCCACTAGCCAAATAATCTTGACCGTGTCATCCAGGACCGCCCGTCTTGCCGAAACGTGAGATCAAAGTTGAACCAAAAAAAAAATGTTTGCTAATCGCATGATTTGTTTTGCAATTTTAATTAATTGTTTGTCTATGGAAAGGGCCAAAGCAACTAACTGTATTATGTGTGCGTGCTAATTGCGTGTGTTCACCGGCCGTTAAAGGATTTGAGAATGGAAAACACAGCCACCTAACTTGCCTTCAGCTGAAAAGCCCTTATGAAGATTCCTCTCGATTCTTAGACAAGATCTGAACCCAGAGCTGCCAGCTGATGGGGAGATATGTCACGTAAGGCAAAACCCTTACGTGTACTTAGTAGTACAGGCAACACTAGTAGTATAAACCTTTTGAAAGAACTAAGTTAACAATCACTCTCACCATTTTTTATCACTAAAGTCACACATAATTACAAATCCAATCATACATTAATAAAAACGGAGAAGAAAAGTACCGACAGTCGATATTGAGAATGTTTAGCCTGTATGATATATTCAGATTACAGATTGCATATAATCTGTAAAAACAGATTATATGTAATCACTCCACAGAAGCTTACGTAACGAGGTACCAAAAGCCAACGAAAAATGACTTATTCTTAAATGTGACTTGCATATAAACTTCATCCTATGCAAAACGTAAGGTCCACCAGGCCAATCTACATCAAAACTGAATTTAGATAATTTAATAAAAATCTTTTATACTCGTAAAAGTGGTATTTCACATAGTTCATCAAAATCCACGAGAAGAAAAGGCGAGAACGAGCTACATGCGACGGCCAGACGATCTGTCTGTAACATGTTCTGTTATTATCGGCTTCGCGGTAAGAACGCATACGGTCTAATCACATTTGCGAAGACTTTTTTTTTTTTTTTTTTAAACAGAGGAAGAACGCTTATATACTGCTAAGATCCACATTCATTTAATGTCTCACATAAACCCTAAAATTAACCAGAACATCAAAAGAGACGCCATTAGCACTTCGAAAACAAAAATGTTCCCATATTTTAAATTGTAGATATAATTATGAATACTCCTACTAGTAGATTATCTGAACCGCATAGGAATACCAATTCCATTCAGAATTGGTATTCCATGTACAGTCGAATTAAATATTCCAAATTACTTCCCACAGCTAATGGAATTGCTTGATCCGAATACATCTTCAGATATAATCACTAAATATCTACTAAAATTTAAAAGTGAAAATAAAAATAAAACAAAATAAAGATGTCGTTTGAATAAGCTGAGAAAGTCATGCGAAGTGGTAAGGTTAAGCATTAATACCGAAGCATCATAGCTCAGATGTAAAGTCTGGTCAGTGTGTAAAAATACACTCTGACCAGACTCGATAAATCTTTAGTGTTTAATCGGCTTGTCTGCTGGAAATCTACAGTAAGAAAAAATCCATTAACTACTTTGAGACTAACTTGGTCTTCTCAGCTGAAAAGGCCTACAAAATGCCACTCTAGCTTGGATGGAATTCAAACTTTTTACAACCAAAGGACATCTTTCTTCGGAGTGAGGCACCTAATGTGACTGAAAAAAAACTCAACATTCCATATCGCTACCTTTTCATAGTTTGCCGTCATCCAAACAGGAGAAGGGCCTCCGTAGCTCAGTCGGTATAGAGGAAGCCCTTTGGTCGGAAAGATCTGGGTTCGATTCCCGTCCATGCGGTGAGGAACCTTTATCTGATATCTTTCGACGAAAAGTGAGTTAGCCGGTCTCATACGGGGGTAGGGTTTTTTTTTTCCACAGGGAAACTCGGGTTTTTCGTCCCCTAGAACAGGCAAACCGGCCCCGTGAATAAACACGGATCTACAGTCATAAATACTTACCCCCCCCCATGAGGGGACTCAACTCGCCCCAAACAGGGATGGGGGAGAAAGGGAGGAAAACTCCACATGAATAAATAAATAAATAAAAATTCGAACAAAGTTTAAATTAATGTGAGCTATGGTTTTGAGTTAATCATTATACTTCACATATACACTTATGTAAATAGGCCTCAGTGGTATAGTCGGAACGACCACGTATCCTTAAGTTAGATGAAACTTTGAATCCCATAACAGAGGTAGAGAACATTTTATAGGGAAGCTACGTTAGTGGATCCCACGAGAGAAGTTGAATTGATTTATTCTCCAGCAAAACAGAGTAACCGGTGAACACGTGCAATTGTTCGCCGGCGTTAATTCCAAACAACGCAAACGAACCGATAACTAAATGATATGAAAATAACTTGCAAAGAAACTATTGACTGCCTTTTAATCTTACTATTAGTAATAACCAACTTGAAAAGTTTTAGAATTTCAGTGAGTACATTTACAGGTGATGGACAATAAAATGGAAACAGTGACACGTTTCGATTAATATGGCGTTGGTCAGACATGAGCGTCTATTACAGCCTGTATTCTTCGAGGGAGAGACTGTCAGTGCTTGAACTCAACAGGAGGAATTTTACACCATTCATCCGACAGAAACTGGATCAATTCGCCTTTGTTCTTTGGAGATGGAAAACATTGACTGAGGGCTTACTCCAAAATGTCCCATTAAAGTTCTATAGGATTTAAGTCTAGCCATGGAAGACAGAACACCTCACCATCATGTTCCACAAACCACTGAGTGAACATATTTGCTCGATGAATGGGAACATTCTTCTGTTGAAACGTGGCTAGCTGCGTATGAGAAAAGTGTGCAAACATGGGATGAAAATGATCACTTATGATTGAAAGATAACGTGCTGCGTCCATTCTGCTTTCCAATGCAACAAGTGGACCTAAACCATGCCATGAGAGTGTGCCCAAGACCATTAGAGAACCACCACACTTTTCACAGAAATAAGCACTCTGGCTGGTAAGCATCCTTCGGCTGACGTTTGCAGCAAAAAAAAAAAAAAGTGAAGGAATACGAATGAAGGCATTACAATAAACTTCCTGAAGAATTGACAACAGCTTTCTGCAATTAAGACACGCAACAGTTCTTTCGTATTTTTTAGCATTCCTACGAGAATTATATCCAATTCCTAATGATTGCATATAAAATAACTCATAATACACATACCGGCCACTGAATAAGGAACATTTGTGTGTGTGTGTGTGTGTGTAAACGCCGCTTACACAGCACATAGCAAAATACTTGGTCACGTGCGTCATCACATGTTCTAGGCAACTATTTAAGAATGCTGCTGTCAGTAATCGCCAACAGTGTTGATCACAATTGGGGAAACAAAGGATTTTTCGGAGTTCAATAAAGGCCTTATTGGGGAAACAGCAGAGTTGACTGCTTTCTCAAAAGATGAGATATCCCTGATGTTTAATGAGAGGGGAGGGAATAATCTACATTCTTATCTAAGAGGCGAAACTGTGGTTCTAAAACAGTCTGTCAGGAACGCGATCGTGTGTCGCCTGAGCTTGTAAGCAGAACTTCCTGTGTGCAGTAATTGACCAAAGGATTTAATGAAGGTCCCATCCATATCTCACCGAACTATGAACAAGGAATTCACGAAGATTGGTATTGGCAGTCACATGCCGATACGGAAAACACTGATTTCTCCAAACAATCGTAAAGTTCTTCTAATAATGGTGTAAGGAACACCGTGACTGGACACTGGAAAAAGCCATGTAGTTCGACGAGTCATGGTACATGTTCTGTGCGACGGTAAGCAGAGTTTATTGGAGCCACATGAAGCAGCGAACCCAGCTTGCCTTGTAAACACAACTCAAGTTTCTGGAGGTGATATTATGGGTTGGGGCATGTTCTGTTGGCACGAACTGATCCCCTGATATTGCCGTAAGGTTGGATGTCGTACAAGGAATATCTGAGCATTGTTGCCGATCAAATCCGTCCGGCAATGTTCATGGTTATTTCATGCACAACAATTGTTTAGCAGTTGTTCAGCGAGCATGATAGCGATTTCCATCATCATCATCATCTCTGGCCAACAAAAAAACACAAAGCCTGGATCTCTACGGCATTGAGAATGTATGGGATATACAAAAACAGATACAAGAGCAAGTCCTGCCAAATCAGGGCCAGTTAAAAAGGACTGTCTGATGAACGACTGGTATGTTATAGACAGATGCAATCCGACAGCTTGTGAATCTATGCCAAACCAAATATGTACTGTAATTCGAGCTAAAGGGGTATAATATTTTATTTTAAATAAAATTTTCCATTTCTGTGGCCGAGATGTGTAATAACTAATAATACTACTAATAGACTGTATCGATAGGACGAATTACATTTTTACTTGTATATGAAAGCTGACCTGCTGTTGTGCGGCGATTACGTTTGTCTGTTATAACCAAAAATCTGCCTTCATGCTCCGTGGTAGAGCGAGGACAACCTTTTGGCAAACGTCTGGAACACACAACATTGGTTTGAAACACTGCCCCGATACTGGATACAACACTGTGTGAGATTCTACTTTCAGGCAATATCAATAATTCTTCGCCGCATGAAATCATCTAGACTAGGAGTTCTCAACCTGTGATACGCGTCCCCCTTGGGAGATACGCCGTGAGAGCTCAAAAGTCGCTAGATCCAGCAACAAAGTCACTAAGTTGAGAACACTGATACTGTGCAACCATCTCACTGTTTACCCAGTAAAATGTTTATAATTTTATAAGATTTGTTAAATTGTTTGTCACTCTTTGTGTTTATCGATATGTGTAATTTATGAATGCAAAATTTAATGTGTATGTATATATACAGGTAACCCTCGTATAACGAGGGTTATTACCTGTATATATTGGATATTTGTTTAATAACCAATATTAAACAAATATTGGATATTAAACGGATGTTAGGTTCCATAGACATGCCGCGTTATATAAATCACGTTATGCGAGACTCAGATCACATAGAAAAAGTAGGGTTATGTTCAGAAGTCGTCTTTTTTTTTTTTTTTTTTTAATTATATAAACAATGGCATATCCAACAAAAAAAAATATTTTTATTTAATTCAGGTAATTCATGTAAGTTAAGAAAACATAAACTATGAAACAAAATACATAATTGTACGTAAACTTCATTACAGATAATGCATAAATGTTTTAGGCAAAATAAAATAAAGTGCATATTTTAATCGTCATCACTGTCTTCAGAACTAACATTTCGCAATGTTCTTTATTTACGAATGGCCGGACGTCGTCATCACTTGAAATTTCTTGGACAGCATTTGTATAATTGTCATTGCATACTTCGGCTGGTTTAGTTATCAAGAAGTCAGTAATAAGACCTTACTTACCACTATGCTGCAATTTTTTTTTAAGTTCATAATATGGAGCTAAACAAATATCCAACTGTCGTGAATTTTCCGGAGCGCTCCATTGAGGGATCATTATCCGTAAAATAACTTCCTAACTTTCTTGCCAAGTCCAATCCTTCTAATTTCTTTAAACTGAATTCTTTAACGGATTCATCACAATCAGAATCATCGGCAGAACTTTCCCTGCCATTTGGTTCGACGTCATCTATTAATTGTGCCAGTTCCTCCTCATTTCGTTTTCAACCATATCGCAAAAGACCTCTAGGTGGCCTTTACTATAAAAATCAAATTTTTACATAAAAAAGCATTACATATTGCATGTAACTCACCAGAAAATAAAGTGCTCAGCAGAAAACGAAAGACAACTTTCAACAATAAAACTTTATACGGTAAACAATTGACGTACATGCGTGTTTAAATGGTATTTCTCCTAATCGCTACTTATAACTACATGCGCGATACGGGCAGATGCAAATTTAACGAATATAAAATTTGATTTTAAAGGTGAAAAATATACGAAAAGATAAAGAGTTACTACAATTTGTAATCCGAGGGTTACCAATATATATATTATATACACACGTTTTATTTTATTCCCAAAACTATAATTACAGTTTTATCTCTCTATACAAGGGGTAACACCAGTTACATACACATTTCCAGGGGGGGGCACGTGAAGCATAAAAGGTTGAGAACCACTGATCCAAACGAAGTATTTGAGACATTACAAGACATAAGCTTGCAACTTCATTCCTTCACGAAAATAGCTTCCTTCAAACATAATTCGCTTGACGCAGCCTTTTATCCTGTTGAGTGCTACCACGTGATCCCTTTGAGCGCGATTCGAAATTTGAATGTGTACCCGCTTTTCTACTCGAGATCGACAGTTATACGAATTGCCGCAAGCTGATTCGTCTGAATTTGCAGTTGGTAATCTTCAGAAATAGTGTTCGTCCTTGGATCAGTGTATTATAACACGCAAATAATACTAAAACGCGATGTGTTTATATTAAGTTGCCAGAAATTTAAGAAAAAAACACTTTAATGTTTTTTTTTCTTAAATTTCATAAAAAAAGATAATGCACACGTAAAAATCAAATAAGATGTTTTCTTTATTAGACATAAGGGCATACATTTTTAACAAGGTGGAATACCAATAATTAGAGGTATTAATAGGACTAAATTAGAGGTATTAATTCACAATTTCATATAATAATCTTAATTTATAAATAACATTAGACTAATGTAAGAATTAAAGGTCTCAATTAAAATTAAATTAAGGTCTCAAAAAAAAAATATATATATATTTTTTTTTTAATGTGTTATCAGGATTAAACTTGCCCATATTTAGATAAGGATATACGGTCATATTTCGATTCAAGTTAGAGCGTTGAAGTAAGGCCTCGGCACTCTCTTTGAATAGGCGTTCGAATTTATAGCGACATCCGTGTAGAAGGCGAGTCTCGGACCAGACGATGTTGTAACTTGTCTCTATCATACAGTACATTCTGCACAACAAATCAGCCAAGTCTGGTTTTGCTTAGCAGAATAGAGACAAGCCACAACATCCTGTGGTCCAAGACTCGCCTTCTACACAGATGTCGCTATAAATTCGAACGTCTATTTAAAGAGAGTGCTGAGGCCTTACTTGAATCGAAATAACTGTATATCCTTATCAAAAATATGGCAAAGTTTAATCCGGATAACACATCAAAAATTTTTTTTTGAGACCGTAATTTAATTTTAGTTGAGACCTTTAATTCTTACATTAGTCTAATGTTATTTATAAATTAAGATTATTATATGAACTTGTGAATTAATACCAATAATTTAGTCATCACTCTGATGAAATTCATCCTCTCCTTAATGCCTAGCAATGTAACATCACGCGGCTCGTTTACTTTTGAATGTTCAATAAGGGCATAAAATATACACGTACTAAATCAAATAAAGAAACAATACACAAGCATTACACTCATTTAGAATCAAAACTATTCAACACACTACCTTTAACAGTAAGAAGTGAAACCGACCCAAACAAATATAAAACGCTAATCAAATTTGTTTTCTACAGAAATGAGGAATCTCTGTTCAAAATAATTGTATCAATTATTGGTTTCAGGTAATGGTTTCTAGTATATATTTATGTTCAAAGATCCAAGTTGACTCTTAGTCAACCTGGATCGTTGAACATAAATACTATTTAATTAAATGTTAATATTAACAAAATAGTTAATTTTCTTTCTTTCTGTATATTAGTGTTACCCTTTTGTGTGTGTGTGCGCGCGCATATATATATATGTGTGTGTGTGCGTGTGCTCGCGCGCACTATGTTGACAAAAGTATTTGAACGCCTTTTCAAATTTCAGATCCTACCACATGCAAATATTCAGGGAGTGTCGGCGTAAATCTGGTAATAAAAGATGAGGTGTGCTGATGTTTTACACTGTACTCACTGTCAAGATGACACTTCAACTGAACTGAGAGACTTCCAACATGAGATGGTAATTGAGTGTCACATCAGTAGTCTTTCTGTTCGTGACATACCGAAATCCATCGGTACTTATGTCATTCGTAGATGGAAGGTTGATAGTGCGTACCACTGCAGGAAAACGCACTGAGAGGCCAACGACACTCACTGATCGAGATCGACGAGCTCTATCTGGGAATGTTTGAGAATTTCGGACGTCGCAGTCAACCTGGAAAATGCTGTAGGTCAACACTAGAGCTGTCTGTTTGGGGAGTGTTTCAGTTGAAAGGGAATTGGTCCATTGGTGGACGTGACCAAAACCATGAGTCTAATGGCTACTTGGACAATTTCATGATTCCATCTCAACAATGACCCTTGCATGTTTCAGCACTATAATGCTCCATGCCACACGGCACTGCGTGTCCGAGACTGGTTTCCAAAATACAACGTTGACGTGTTGGACTGGCTGGCTCAGAGTCCATACCTCAACTCTATCTAACATCTCTGGGACAAATTAAAACCGAATTCGCTCCAGACCGCAGCGGCCATCAGCAACGGGAATAGCTTTAGCTTTGCGCGAGAGATGGAAGAATATTCCTGTTGCGACGTATCAGAAATGGGATGCAAGAATGCCCCGAAGGGTAGCTGTCATTAGTGCCATAGATGGTCCAACTCGGTGCTAGAAATGTAATTTGACCACAACTAGGTGTCTAAATACTTCTGTCAACATAGTATCCATATGTGTATATACCTATGTACAACGATCATTATTACCGACTGTAACTATGTGCACATCGTAACCTGGACGAGCTGTTGCTCTTAGGTTACATATGATTATTCAAAATTTTGTAGTATAATATGAAGTTCAGAATAAAGAATTTAGATTAAAAAAAACTACACAAAACTTTCTTATTTACTAACTTAAATAGCACTTTCAAATAAATAAATTAAATAATTAAATTAAATAAAGAGATGTTTATTTTAGATAGTTATGCCAAATAATAAAAATAATTAAATTAAATAAAGAGATATCGTGAAAACGGATCGATGAAAAATCATCGCGATATTTATCGCAGAGGTAGCACTGTGTCAAGGTTAAAGTAACACCGAAGGAGATTTTATTGATTGGTATATTACACAACAATGTCAAGGCTTCTTTTACGGCAGCTACTACGGCAGTTTTCTCGTTCAAAATAGCAATTCTCTCTCTTAAAATTACCTTTATTTTTATGCCAAACTGAAATATCCAATGCTCCTCGCTATAGGCAACGGTGTAAGATATGATGTAAACCAGAATAATCAACAATTTGCAATGCAGAATAGAAAGTCTCATGCGCATATATATTTTATGACAGGCAAGACAAACGAGATGAATTGCACTTTCGTGGCATGCGATACCTGCTAATAAATAACAACAGCAATACAAACACCGGATGAAACAATAAATTAAACCTGACCTAAAATGACCGAATGAAGGAATTACACAATTTTGAATCTAGACAGACGTATAAATTAATTAAATCCAAGTTTGTGAGAAAGATATGAGACTCAATTATATTAGTAAAAAAATCATAACTGAAAAAAAAAAAAAAAAAAAAAAAACGTTTCAGACAGTTGATAACCACCTGCTACATAATTTCTTTCTATACAATGTTTGCTTTCTCCTCCATCGGTAATTTGATATTCATATTTTCGAAGGAGTGAGCAAAACAACGCTAATAGTCACTCGTACCTAATTTTGCCCTTGTACTTTGCTGACTGTGATAGCGAATATTACCCGTAACGGAAATTTTTGTCGTAAAAGAGGCAGCAACGCTTTTTTTTTTTTTTTTTTTTTTTTTTTTTTTATCGCGTTTATACCGATTATCTCCCAATTAGGCTGCAAGTTTCATTTTTTGTTGTATTTTATGATAACATTTATGAATGGTATCTAGGATCGTTAGTAAAATCTGTCGAGTCTTGGTTTAAATACGGCAATTTTAGGAACAGTATGAAAACAATTAAAAAAAAATACAATTTTACACACACATATATATGTGTGTGTGTGTGTGTGTAAAAATTTTTACCTTGTGTATATACTATGTTTAAGATACCAAACAATTTTATAAGCCAGGTTTTAATCCTATTTCCCAAGTAAACAAACAGACAAGTAAGTCAAGTTTGCGCCTGCACATAGTGCAAGTCTGAGGCAACTCGTGGTAAAGGCGGAGTAAGCTCCGATCACTTTCCTTAGTATTTTCTTTAATGTAAAGTACATTCCCTTGCGGAGATGTATGATGCTGTGCATTAAAGGCTAGTGTCTACCCAGACCGGTTTCGACTTTCATTGAGGTCTCGTCAGTGGGAGCCAGACCTAAAAATGCCAAGGTTGAAGTAATGCAGAGCTTATAAATTTTACCTAAACAAGTTGCCATAAGGTGTTTCGACCTTATTAAATAAAAATCTCAGGATGAGAGGTAAGATGTAAAGAGTTTTTTTACCTTGCGTATATACTATGTTTAAGTTACCAAGCAATTTTATAAGCTAGGTTTTAATCCTATTTCCCAAGTAAGCAAACAGACAAGTAAGTCAAGTTTACACCTGCAAGTCTGAGACAACTCGTGGTAAAGGTGGAGTAAGCCCCCTCTGGCGAGACCTCAATAAAGGTCGAAACCGGTCCGAGTAGTGACCCTTGCCTTTAATGCATAGCATCATACATTTCCACAAGGGAATGTGCTTTGCATTAGGGTAAAATACTAAGGAAAGTGATCGGAGTTTACTCCACCTTTACCACGAGTTGCCTCAGACTTGCACTACGTGCAGGCGCAAACTTGACTTGTCTGTTTACTTACTTGGGAAATAGGATTAAAACCTAGCTTATAAAATTGCTTGGTATCTTAAACATTATATATATATATATATATATATATATATATATATATATATATATATATATAGTGCAGCTCGAGGTTTTCAATTTTTGAAATAATTAAGAATGCTCTTTTAAAAGATGATTGTTCTGGCTCATTTTTAAATGTAAATCCCATCGCAAGCCAGAAAGGTTGGGAATCTATAAAACGCTAATACCGTGGTTAGGATAAGGATTAAATAATCCAAGAACCAACTAGAGAACTAAAAAGAACCTTTTCAAATAACTTTTCGGTTTAGGATAAGCAGAGTAAGTAGTCCACACTAGGAGATGAAATTCGTCGCACTTAGACTAAAGCTTGGTTGAAGAGTGGCGACAATCTACTCGACTAAACATGCCGATGTTACATGTTGGATTATAAACTTAATATAAAGTTCATTTGTGATAATCATTTGTAAAACAAATCTATTTGTAGATCGAATTATTTTAACATTAAAAATAGTCTGAATGAAAACAAAACCGGGACTTGCAATAAAATTTAATAAGAGACCCTAAATATCAAAATTCACATCAATTCAATTGCCATCCAATTACAGTGCAGCAGCTGCTACTTTGTATATATCGTTTCGAATCGCAGTGCCAAAATTCTATCACAAAAAAAAAAAAAGAACTGTTTCAAACCAAAACTAAAATAGTTTGACGCATTTTAGTAAAGATCTCAAATAACAAATTTTAATAATATTGAAATTTGCATGTAGCCACAATACAAGTATGCGTAAAACGAACCAAACATGTGCTTGTGGATTTTTAAAACACACCAAAGGGTCTCAGATTACATATATAACGATAATGAATGTCACTTAAATTGCTTTTGGGGTTCAACGCTGAACTTTGGAGCTGTTCGTTAAAAGATTTTATTCTTTCGTGTAACGAGCTCTAGATTGGTAATTAATACACTCAATAAAATCATGCAAATTATTCAGCAATGATTTAAAAGAAAAACAAGACTCAATGTGACAGATTAAATCATTATTTTTCTAATATTCTGTTCTTATCTATTGTTATATATCATGTTACTAACGCAATAAATTTCAATATTTAACTCGAAAAGCGTAAAATTATTTTACGCTTTTCGAGTTAAATTAGAAAAAAAATTGTAAGGTACAAGTTCCTCATAATTATTTCAGGAACTAGTACAATACATATAAAGGAGATAGCTGTAGCTCCGATAACGGAGAATGTATGCAGCTGCCGTGTCGAATTCAGTTGTATGTATCTGAGACATCTTGGAACTTTTTTTCTCTTTTTTCCCCCAGCCTGTTAGTGTAGAAGCTATACAGGGTATATATAATCTGGCGAAAACGACAGGCGGAGAACCATGGGGATGCTATGTTTTGATAAGATTTACTGGACATGCAGGATCGCATGGCATAATGGCCTAGAAACCAAATGTTGGATTCCAACTACATAATGAAAGCATGAGAAGTCAAACGATAATAAAATTTCGGGGTATACGAAAAATCCTCCTTAAAATTGTTATGTACGGACAAATTCAGATATAGACATTATGGCGGAGAAAGATGGATAATTCTTTGCTATTAACTAATTTCAATGCAAAAAATGTATTTATATTCGGAAATTTTCAATTCATAATTATAGCCAAATTCAACACTGTATACTAATATTTACTGTAATCATAAAATTAAATATGCCAAATAATTTTAACTTATGTAATGAAAAATGTTTATTCATAAATCAATCTTATTTCAAGAATGGATGTGTTTACTCATTTTGAATTTAAAAGGTACGTTATCTTTGTTATTTATTTTTAGGATTTGGAAAAAAAAAAAGTAACTGAAGAAAAGTTGAACAGCGGCTCTTTAACGTACGAAATACAGATGAAGTCTTATTATTCATCTGTAACCTATTTATATTGTTTCTTAGAATACGAAGTGAAACAATTTTTCGTAACATTTTACACGTTTCTGTGGCCGTGTCGTTCCGAAAAGAGAAATGCGGCGGGGGGGGGGGGGGTTAGAATGCTTGCATTTAAAAAAAATGGCTTGGATCGACTAAGTTGAGCGAGTTATCCACTTCTTTTCACAGTAGGTATTCCCAAAACTGCAGCATTGTCGCCTGTTCGAAACTTGTGATATTTTTCCCTTTATTTATTTATTTTTTTGATCCGAATATTTTGATCAGCTCTCGTACTACGATTTGGTGATATTCGGTTTCTCCAATTCAAAAATGCAACGCAAGATAAATTTGGCGACTATCATGCGTGCATTATATAAATCTCGCAATATGTTATCAAAACATTCATGAAATAGCATCCAGCTAGGTCACTCTCCATGACAGTTGATAGTGAATCGCTGATAAACACTGAAAGAAAGAGACGCACGCGAGAGGAGAAAAATACCCGTTATTCATGCAACCGCACCATCCACAATGGCTAGGCATTCTATTGCTTTAATGAAAACTGACTTGCACAACTACAGATAATTTTCCTAGTGGTCTCCGTCATTCAATAGGCTACACTTCTGACAATAAGGGAAGGGAGTGGCCTAAGGATACCAAAGATCATCGACCAGGAAGGATGTGATTAGCCAGTCAGCCGCTGCTCAGATTTCTTTACAGTTTCCGTTCGGATATTAATGTACCTCTACTACTGCCACACCACCAAAAGACAATTTCCTCTAGAATTCACTTGGATGATCCAAGTGAAGTTTGATCTATTCTCAATGTAATTCGCCGTCATATAGATTTAAATTTATGATGCTTATCATAATCAATACAACTACAAATAAATAAAAAATTGCATTTCCTTACTTAAATAACAAACAGTTATACCGTATTTATTCTAATATAACTCGCACTTCTTTCCCCCAAATTAAAGTTAAAAATTCGTGGTGCGAGAACAGAATCGTGGTGTAGGGAACAGAAGAAAAAAGCTTACATCAAGAACCCCAGCTTCATACTCTAACTATGCGGAAGCATGCAATAATTGTGAAGCAACTATCAGCAAATAAAGACCAACAGCAGAAAACTGTCCTCTTGCCCAAATAGAAGTCATACCTTCTGGTACCTCACGAAGTCACCGAATGCAATTTCTGCTCATCTGCGCTTCTCTAACAATTAGCCTACTGACAGTACTAACATGCATTAAGTTTATGACCTTTTGAAACTGCTAAAAACTCAACAGTAACCACATTGGTTATAATCTGATGATAATTTAAAAAATGCTATTAGGAATGTCTTTGTTATATGAAACAGTTTTAGATCATATGAAAATAGATTCATCCCTTCATGTTTAATCAAAGTTATTTATGCGATTGAGCATGTACGTTATTTTTAAGTCCTTTCTTTTAATTAAAATAAAAAGCATAAGCTACAAATAGTCAGTGCTTTAAGAAGGATAGGGCTTCACTAGCTACCCAAACCTAGTCTACTAACTAGAAGACTAGGTTTTGTTAGTAAACAAGTAGCAAACATTATTTCACGATTATACCAAAATATATTTTTAAAAAATATGCAGAAAATGTATATAAAAGTGAAATACAATTTACATTCATATTTGTAGAAGTTTTTATTTTGAACCTTCAAATATAAAGTACTAAAAATATATACTACTTTATAATTTGGGATTATAAAGTTCTGATGGTCATCCCTTAACAATGCAATATTAGATATATAGCATGCTTGGATTAATTATACATAATACAATCTACAAATCTCCTACTTTGTATCATTGTCTTCAAAATTATCAGGTTCACAATCTAATAATTCCTAATGACAGTCAGGTGTAAACAGAATAGTTACATTTAAACTGTAAATAGAATAGAAAAAAATTAATATCAAGGGTCAAAATGAATTAATTGTAAATCTTTCTACATATCAATGTTTCCCAAACTTCTCTTAGCTTGTTCCAGCATAATTTTTGTAGCCTACTATATATACGTGAATGCATATACAAGGTTTGTTGAATTAAATACGTAGATTTTTAATACCAGTAGAAATAGCTGATATTTTTAATGGTATCGGATAGGAAAGTCTAGACTAAGTTTATGTTGTCTGTGTGTTTATGTGCATGTTATCAACGCTGAATAAATAATAGATACATTTGATTTTCTAATTTTATTTTGATCATTTATCCCTCAATTTTCTCTATCAACAGGTCATGGCATATCTGAATTTTCTATATTTCCTGAGGACAGTACCGGAATACAGGCCACATTTCGTGAATGCAGCCCTAAATTCAACTTGTACAGCAGTCGTACCATTAGTGAAACAATACTTTACTTAAAGAAAACATTGTTCAAAGGATTTATATACAGAATATTAATTACTGAAGAAAATAAATACTTTAAATTAAAGACTTATTGGATCTCGTTTTTTGAATGTTAGGTCTTGGTTCCTGAACTGTTCAGAGCATAATAGCAATTAGTTGGAAAATCAAACATGACACATGAGAATAATCTCTAATCAAATACTTGTTTTATTCATAATACTCCCTGTTTTCCATTTCTGAAAGCTTTTCAGCTGTGAAAACAGGTGTATTGAAAATGTGATCACTGAACAAGCTGAACACTAGCAAAATTCCACACACATTAAGGATATAATATGGGAACAGACTGAATATTACACTAGTGACAGCAGGTGCAAACTGCTTACTTTTGGATGAACATTTATGATGCCACTGAGCAGGGCCGGCCATCTCAGGGGTGCAGTGAGTGCAATGCACTCGGGCCCCATGATCAAGTGGGCACAGTCGGTACACATTTGTTGAAACGTATGATATTTCGAATGTGTTTTTTTTTTTTTTTTTTTTGTTATTTTCCTGTGCCAAAATCATTTGTAAGTAAGAGGTTTTACAATACGTTTATTTCAAATCCTTTAATTTTTACCTTTGCAAAATATTTTAGGGCCCCAAAAGGTTTCTTGCACCCAGGCCCCTTTATAGAGAAGGCCAGTCCTGCCACTGAGCCACTACAAATTGGTAGCTTCACTAAACAGTGAAAATGCTGATTATATATATATACAGTATTTATTTTTTTTATTTATTTGTTTCATTGATTTCAGTTTAACTGACCCATGCAAGTGGTCAAGCTGTACACCATTCCTGCCACTAAACTAGACTAGCACTATTTAATAAAGAGGATGTACCTACAAAAAAAAAAAAAAGTGACACAAACCATCATTCCTTATATTCAAGGTCCTTGAAAAATTTACAGGGCACTAAATAAGCATTACAAGAGTAAATTATAATCCACCAAGGAAATCTACCCTCTTTCTGCTCTTCAAGGCTTGGATGTTTGGAATTACATCAAAACAACTAAGGTTGTAAGGCTAGTGCATTATGTCTGTTAATTTTGTATTCTTCTGGCCTGTATGCCTGTTTTGCAGGATGAAAAACCAGAGTCTCTGCTACTTCATAAAGACTGGCTAATTCACCTCGCAGTTGATAACCTAGATGAGATTCAAACCCAGGTCTCTCCAAGGCTGGCACTTCCCCACTAATATATCTAAAAACAATACAGTATTACAGTAGTGTCTTATGGTATTATTGTGAAAAAATATCATGTTTGTCTTCAGAGCAATATTTCTGGTTACTAACTCTTTAAGCAGCTAATGGAAGGGTAGGTTAAAGGGTTATATATGGATGGAATTACCATGAAAAGAAAAAAAAATCCTAGTGTTTCACTATGCCACGCACGCACACACACAGTGATCCCTCAGTTATCTGACCTTCAAATAACCAACCCTTGAATGTATTAGCATGTCATCTAACTTCTAGTATAGCACCATGTAAATGCACCTTCAGTTAACAAAAATCTTCAATTATCTGACCAACAAACTGACTGGATAACTGAAGAGCATATGAAGACAAAATCATTTTGTATTAAAGAACGCTCCTAAATTAAACTTAACATAATCGTAGTGTATGTACTCTTAAACTAGCCATGACATTTATTTTTATATTATATCATTTTTAAATAAGTCTGCCTATTTTTCAAAGGAAAAGCCCTTAAAAAATGTCAGCTTTACAAAGGAAATTATTAAAAGAAAGTTTATAGTGATTTTTATATCAAGGGAGCAAAAAAATTAATTAATAATAATAAAGTAAAATAAAATAAATACTTACTTTTGAAATTTTTAAGTTTCAGCTGTGATTTAGAGCTGACACTCATTGCTAAGGTACTGAACTAACTACTCAAGCCAGAATCCCATATACTTCATTTTAATTGGAGCTGATATCCTTAAAAGTACTAAGGTGAATATATGGGATCTTTTGCAGAGGCAATGGCAACCAATGCAGAAGGTTTATATTTGCATAAGCTTTCAATTACTTTTGACACCTTAAAAGAGTTTCAAAAAGCAAACACTTTTTTTATCCAGCTACCATAAACTAATGTTGAATAACTGTTATCTTTCACCTTTTTTTTCTCTGCAAATTTAAACTTTATGAAACTTTCTGGCTCTGCCAATAATAGAAACTACAGAAATCTTTCTGTACAGCACTTATTTCAATTTTCAATCGTAATTATTTTCAGTAATACGTTATGTGATTGAACAACTTTAATAACATATACTGCATTTTAAAACAATTTTAAGCAAAAATATTAAAACAATGTTTTAATATTTTTGTTTAAAATAATAAACAAAATACTTGGTGAGAAACTGGGAGACAAGTTTGCTAAGAAGTATATTATTCCAAGATCCTGTAAAATCACTCAATATGTGCCAAATGAAATAACTTGTTTTCCAGCAAATTCCGAAATCATTGTTATCAAATTTCTGATATATATCCTCAAAGGGGAGTGGTACTATGACAGTAATAATGTAATCTTTTCATGTAGTACTGACTACCTATTAACAATTTTACAAATTAATTTGTAAATTTGTTCAGGTCTACAATATTTTGAGATCTTATATTTCAGTCTTTTAAGGCACCTCTAACTCCACCAATCCACCTAGATCTTGGCCTTCCTCTGGGTCATTTTCCTGCCCTCCTAGCATTGAACACCTGTTTTGCTAAACTTTGGTCAATCATTCTGTTTAAGTCTTGAATGTTAGCAATGTCAAATTCCTTCATAATACATTCATTTTTAATATGAGTGTCACTGATGCCACGTGTTCATTCCTTTATTTTTTTCTAAGCACTTTCATATCTTAGGTGTAATCTTATGAACTGTTTTACTTCTAACCTAGCCGTCAGACCCATAAATTAATATTATTTTGAACACTGTCTTATACAGAACTGAGGTATTTTAATTAATTTCTCTCGTATTCCATATAAATTTACTCAGCTGACTTCCTGTCATACCAAGCTTTGCTAATTCTGTCCATATTTAATTTGCCATCTTCAGTAAAAATTGTGCCTGAATTTGAGCTAAAATGTTTTACTTTTTCTATAGATTCTCCATTCAAGATGCAAGTGATATTTTCAGTGTTTGTACCTTTTCAGAGTCCTTGTCTTTCTGTTGCTGATTTTCATGATAAATCTGTTACAGCTAGTCATTCAATTCAGTTATGGAATCCTGAAGACTTGTAATGGATTTATTTAGGAGCATAACATCTACATAAAGTAAAGAACTGAGATTAACATCTCCAATTTTAATAGATAGATAACGGCATTAAACCTTCACTAATAGGTGCCATTATCTATCATAATGTGATCCAAATAATGATAATATGTGCATCCTTGTCTTAGCTGTGATTTTGCATCAAACCATCTTTCTTTTCTCCTTCAATTTTAACTGGTGGCTTACAACTTACATATAAATTATGTATTAAAGTAAGTTTCATGGTTTACACACATAACAAAAATTATATAAATTTATTCAAAAGCCCCAATGTATTTCATCCCTATGTGAACACTATCAGGGAGACAGACTTTTCAAAAGATTAATCAAAATAACAAGTCATAAATCATGTGTATATTAACTAGTGTCTCAGATGCATATGAAGTATATGATATTACACTATCAGAGTGAGTTCAAAGGAACTTTCCTAATATTCATCTCCTATATTCTTATCAGTCTTCACAAGACTTTTGTTTAACTACTTTTACACCTTGCTTTACAAATTGCCTTCTTACATTTTTCTCTGTATTCTCTTAAAGAATCTGCTGACTTAACTGTTAGAAACTTTCAATATGTTTTCTTCTTTTTAATGGCCGACTTTCACTTCGTGAATCCACCATGAGATTATGGGTTTTTCTATCCTTACAAACATATTCACCATATGCCACTCTGACTGAATCATCCAGCAGCATTTTCTTTGGTCTTCTAATGATTCCCCCAAGGTTTGAATGTTTTAATTCCTTCATTTTTTCTTTAATAATATTTGTACATTTGAGTCTACAGTTTGATTCTGAAAGCTATAAGTGTTTAGATTCTTTTTTAAAAACTTCCTTACATATTTTTCTCTTCGATGTGATGTTTATTTTTACCCTGCTGTAAATTAAATGATCACTTCCTATTTCAAATTCCATGTATATGCCTATATTTTGAACCAGAATAAGACTTTTCTTATTTCTTGTGCCTTTTCTCCATATGAATTTGTGCAAATCTTTATGTTGGAACATAGTGTTTGGAATGACTAGGCCATGTTCTGAACAGAAATTCAATATATATTTACCATTATTATTAGCTATGCTCTTTTCTCCATATTTTATTCAAATATGGAGTATTTATTTCCTACTCTGCTGTTTAAATCTCCAACAATGACCAATATTTCTTTTTAAGCTACTTTTTCTAATGACTTGAAAAATTCCTCTGCTTCTGACTTTGTAAAACCTTTTGTGGGACTATACATAACAAATAATGCTAATTATCTAATTCCTCATTTTGATGTTTTTCAGATACAAATGCCTTTTAACATTTGTATCTGAAACTGCCTGCCATTCATGAAGATTATCTTTGTGTTTAGTGTTGTAGCTACACCTTTCATTATTGAAACTCTCATTGTCTGAATACACCTTCTAGATGTTATTTAGAAGATATGTATTCAGACAATAATGAGTATATCCAACCTTTATCCTTGGATAGAGGTTGGATATAACCCTTGGCTATATCCAACCAAGCATTATATATCCCTCTACTGTTTGTCCTAGGTAAACATAGGAGCAGGGCTGACACCACTACAAGGTGGGTGCTGTTTTGAAGTGTTAGTATGAAGTTTCATTCTTTCTTTAAATTTTTGTAAACAAATTAAGTAATAATAATTAGGTAAGTAAATATAATTGCTGCAAATTTACAGTTACAAATTAAAAAAAATTCTTGTAAATTCTTTCCACTTATGACAAAAATAAAAATAAATTGCCATTTGTTTGGGGGTGCCCATTTCAGCTTTGCAAGAGGGCGACACCCAACCAAGTGCCGGCCCTGCATAGGAGTTACTATATCAATTTCCTAGAGTTTCATTTGTATTGGCTTTTTTGGTGATGTATCTGAAACAAAAAGAATGTATTTATTATATATTCTTTTTGTTTTGTCTTTTATATCTAATCCTTTCTTTTTACTTAATGCAATCAATTCACTGATCATTTGTTGAAGTTCTGCAGAGTTTCCTAAAAGAACAATATCATCAATGAATCACAGGCGATTTAGTTCTTTCCCATTCCTCTATTTTTCCAATCCATGTTTTTAAAATTTTCTTCTAGGGCTGCTTTTCAACAGGCACTGCTGAAAATAGAAGTAAGATCACTTTTAAAATGAAATTACTACTCAAACTGTCTTGAAACAGAAAGATGCATAAAGATCCCCCTTCAAATGCTGTTTACAACATTCTGATTGCTATCTTCCTAAATTAACAGCAAAATATTAAAGTCCTACTGGAATCATTCACAACTAACCCTGTGACACTGCTATTTCTTATCAATGTTATGTAACTGGGTATCACTTTGCAATTATGAATTCTTTTTAATCCTCTCATATATACGTAATCAATTTGGAGTTTATTATTTTTACTTTCATAAGATGAGATGATTAAATAACTGTTTAGGTACCTCTTTTTAAAATTATTTAATATATGCATCCCATCTGCCCCGCCACATTTCCTGCAAATTTTAATATACTTTAGTTAGCATCATTGTAATAGTAATGATTTGACATTCCTATTTAATTCAGTCTCATTTAAAGTTCTTTCTTTAGTGTCTTTTCAATAATATTCTCCACATCAATTCAAAACACCTTCTTTTAAAACTAGTCACATCCCATACAAGACATATTCTGAAATTACATAATGTTACTAAACATTTTTTAAGCAATTTTTTCATATCATCATCTCTTACCGTATTCTGCTTTCATTCTTCTCCATAGCAGAATAATCCATATTTGTCTGGATTTTTTTTTCTCAATCTTTTGATTTTATTTCTTGGACTGCAAACTATATATACTTACTCCTTCAGTATTTCTAACTCCACACTTTTCTCAGTAATGTTTCCAACAATCTATACAGCTTAATTGTAGACTAAGTCTTTGATTATTTAATATTATCATACTTTACAAGCAGCAAGCTTGACTGACAATGCTGATTATTCATAACTGCATCTTACTGCCAATTTCTCATTTTCCTTGTTTGGTTTATTTAATATAAAGTTTTCATGTTAATCTAATGATGGTATGGTTACCATATGGACTATTTTTTTTTTTTTTTAATTTATCAGTTTAATGCTCTACTAGTTTTGTGTACTTTATAGTTCATTTCCTAAGGAGAAATAATTTTTAAATTTTTTTCGCTTTATATTTTTAAATACATTAAAAAAAATAAATATAAATAATGTTTTCTAATGTTATATTAGAAATGAAGAGTACAGCTAGATTTTTGATGAAACATGAAATATTGATGTAGGATAATTCCTTATTTTGTTGTGGTTTTCAAGAATTTTTAAATGAAGTAGAATCAACCTGAAGTCGTGATCTATTTAAATGTTTATATCTGATACTGTTGGAATGTTTGTAGTAAACAATGTTACTGGAATATTCATTTTTTTAATGTTTCTCCTGAAGAAGTGTGCTGCAAAGCACATGAAACTAGTAAAGAGTTAAACAAATAAATTTGTAATTTTTTTTTAAAAAAAACAGCCTCCATGTGGTAACTATACCACTTATTAGATTAAATGTCTATACTTCCATGATAACTATAAGCAAATGAAATAATGGAATATCCTAGAATAAATGATGTTTATAATTTATTCCAGTATATTCCTATAGAAAATAAAAATATACTTTTCTATCTATATAGAAAATGTATGTATATATACATTTATATTTTAATAGACTCCATTTCAGAGTAGTAGTACAACAATAAAATGGCTCTGAATGCTAACTGCTAAATAGTACACACTGGACTGAAACTGACAGCAATGAGTTAGAACACTTCTAATCATCCAACAAAGAATCCTGATGCCATTTGCTTGTCCAGATTTTGCCTTTTTTTTGGGGGGGGGGGGTGTATGATTTGATAGCTCAATCAGTATCAAAGATGTCCTTTGAATGAAAAGACCTGAATTCAAATCCCATCTAGGACATGAAGAACCTTTATAAGGTCTTTTCAATTTAAGGTAGTTGGTTAGCCTGCCTCATATGGAAGTGATAGCTTTTCCTACTGGAAACTTAGATTTTTCATCCTGCTAAACAGGCCAAAACTGCCAAGGACATGCAACTTCAGAAGCCATGCATATTCCCCAAGTGACAGTCTCATGTTCATAAGTCTTTCATTTCCACAACATGCCCCTACTCTCCAAGTTTCTGACATCACCAGCTACCAAAAAAAAAAAAAATAATAATAATAAATAAATAAAATAAAATAACAGGAAGAGTGTGGTTCAGAAAAATCTTCCACAAACCGTAACAAAAATGAACAATAAAAATAAAATAAAATAAATACACCCAGAAATTCAGAAAATAACAAAATCCAACGCAAAAGTAAATATATAAATGATTTCAATTTGTGGCCTCAGTATACAAATATTAATGATGTATGTGACCACTTACATGCATCAAAACCTGATGTGTTATTTCTTGCAGAACCTTTAAGCGGTATTATCAACAACCATCGTCCAGCTCAATTATTCAAACTACATTTTGCATGATTTCTTCCATAAGAAGGATACATGCATGTGCATTTGTCATATCTGACATTCCATTCCATGCTAGACTGAAAAACCTTGAATTCCCTTTTCATGATCTGCTCTGGCTTCCATGGAATACTTTGTGTCTTACATTTCCTGCCTTTATTGCTCTCCTAATTGTGATAACCATCTGAACTCTTTGATTATTTATCTCTGAAGTTTGATTTTCTATGATTCAATTAACTGGAAGTTCATCTTTCTAAGACTTGAATGTTCATAATTCAAACTGACTTCCTTTCCCATTAGAATTCAAGCTGGAAGAGATGCTGAAGTATGTATGCTCTGAGTAATGATCTAACACAAATTGTCTGCCTCCCACTGAGAACGACAGATAATTCTCATCATTCTCCCAACAGCCTAGACACTTTTTCTTAACCAGCTATCCCTTCAGATATAGTACACTTTACAAGGCCTTGATAAGACCTCACTTGGACTATTGTGCACAGGTCTGGTCTCTGTGATGATTCTGATATAGTGGAGAGTGTGCAAAGGGGAGTGTTAAAAATGATATCAGGATTGTGGAATACAGATTATGAAGATAGACTGAGAATTTGTAAGCTGCAGACACCAGTAAACAGGAGAAAGATAGGTGATATGATTGAGACTTCTAAACTTCTGATAGATTATACAGAATTTCAGTAAATGGAGTTTTTCATTTTATGGAGGTTGGGGAAAGGACATCTATGGAAGTTGAGAATGAATGCCGTCAAGTATAATGGCATACGAATAATACAGCCTCCCTCGATGAGTTCCTTACTCCCTGGAGGACTCTCTCTTAATACTAATTAAAAATAATATTTCTTAGAAATTTCGATAATTGCATGCTATGAAAATAAAGATTGCAGATATAAATAATTTAATTTTACCTGATCATTCAAGTGTCCCAAACTTATATAAAGTTCCTTCATTTCTACAACTACAGACATACACACTCACACACGTCACGAGAAAAAAATAAAATAAATAAATAAAATATAAAAATAAATAACTATTCTTCTATTAGATTTATATTTAGCTGTTGAAAGTTTTTCCACTTGGTTATACTATAAATTAAAGATACCAAGAAATTATATACCTGGTTTAATCCTTTATCCAAGTGTAAGCAAACAAAGTTTGGGCCAGTAGTAAAGATGGTAACAACTACACATCACTTGCCTTAGCATCTCATAATACAAAGCACATATCCTTGTGGGCATGTATAATGCTATGCATTATGGGAAGGGTCACTACCCAGACTGGTTTTGACCTCAATAAAGGTCAAAACCAGTCTTATTCAAGTGTAAGCAAACTTTGTTTGCTTACACTTGGATAAAGGATTAAACCAAGTATATAATTTCTTGGTATCTTTAATTTATAGTATAACCAAGTGGAAAAACTTTCAACAGCTAACTATCTCTAATCCAGAGTTTCATAATAATAAGGTGTGACACCTTTTGGCAACTCGTATATGAAAATATGACTTATGCATTACTTCAACCTTGGTATCACCTCTGGGTCTAGCTCCCACTGATGAGATCTCAATAAAGGTTGAAACCAGTCTGGTTAGTGATCCTTCCCATAATGCATAGCATTATACATGTCCCTAAGGATATGTGCTTTGCATTATGGGATACCAAGGCAAGTGATGTGAAGTCATTAGCTTCTGTACACGAGTTGTCCCAGTCCTGAAAATATTACAGGTGCAAACTTTGTTTGCTTACATTTGGATAAGGGATTAAACCAAGTATATAATTTCTTGGTATCTTTAATTTAGATTTATTTAATAAATATTTTGCTCAGGTGCAGAAATGTTAATATTCATATAGTCAATATGAGAAAATAAGGTGAAAAAACTGGAAAAAAAGGGAATGAAAAATTTTGATAAGAATTTGTCCAAAGAAGCATGACTACGGTAGCACCAAGCCTCTTATGGTGCATTTAAAGACAGGTGGAGAGGAGTAAAATATAAGTGATATGATTGAAACATAAGTTGAACAGTACTTAAATTTAGGGGATATTGAATCCCACATAGTTTTAAAACCGAATAAGAAACTCAAAGATTGGAATCAGAGTTTCTTGCCGAATATAGTAAACTATATAAAGTATCGGAGAACACTTAGCGTGAGCTAATGCAAGTAGTACAATACTGGATGACTCATTGCAAAGGTGGGGAAAGTTCAGATTGCTATTCTTAGGTATTTTCCATAATGTAAAAACACATTTCCTAGGAAACGTATGCTGTTATTACATTATGGAGGGAGGTCACTACCCAGACTGGTTTCAGCCTTTTTTGAGGCTTCATCAGTGAGTAGCTAGACCTAATACCAAAGTGTATAGCGAAAAGAACTTATATACTCTGCGAACGCGTTTTCCAAACAGGTGCAACCATTAAGTTATTTAAGTATAAAGAGCTAATAAGCTTCATTTCGGCAATGAAAACATTACTTAAATTTAGGGGATATTGAATCCCACATAGTTTTAAAACCGAATAAGAAACTCAAAGATTGGAATCAGAGAGTTTCTTGCCGAATATAGTAAACTATATAAAGTATCGGCGAACACTTAGCGTGAGCTAATGCAAGTGACCCTAGTACGTAGTACAATACTGGACGACTCGTTGCAAAGGTGGGGAAAGTGTTTTTACATTATGGAAACTCTCTGATTCCACTCTTTGAGTTTCTTATTCGGTTTTAAAACTATGTGGGATTCAATATCCCCTATATTTAAGTAATGTTTTCATTGCCAAAATGAAGCTTATTAGCTCTTTATACTTAAATAACTTAATGGTTGCACCTGTTTGGAAAACTCGTTCGCAGAGTATATAAGTTCTTTTCGCTATACACTTTGGTATTAGGTCTAGCTACTCACTGATGAAGCCTCAAAAAAGGCTGAAACCGGTCTGGGTAGTGACCTCCCTCCATAATGTAATAACAGCATACATTTCCTAGGAAATGTGTTTTTACATTATGGAAAATACCTAAGAATAGCGATCTGAACTTTCCCCACCTTTGCAACGAGTCGTCCAGTATTGTACTACGTACTAGGGTCACTTGCATTAGCTCACGCTAAGTGTTCGCCGATACTTTATATAGTTTACTATATTCGGCAAGAAACTCTCTGATTCCAATCTTTGAGTTTCTTATTCGGTTTTAAAACTATGTGGGATTCAATATCCCCTAAATTTAAGTAATGTTTTCATTGCCGAAATGAAGCTTATTAGCTCTTTATAATTAAATAAGTTGAACAGTTTGTACCTGATCACTACAAAAGAGGTTTTTGAGTGGAGGAAGACAAGAACAGAATACATCTTGAACATTTAATGGACCTAAAACAGTGCAAATAAGAATTTAGCAGTTTAATACCTCCAATATTTTGTCTCTATCACAGAGACATCTTCAGGGAATACAATATACATTTTAACTCACACAAAGCAACACAGGGTGAAATTAAAGTTAACAGACTAAAGTCTACAGTCCTAGCTAAGAGCATGGACATTAGTAGGTATCCCAGGCTGTAACTTGGGATACCTATGAATTACTGTTTCCCATATTTTGGGAAGTTTAGTGTATGTGCATGCACGCACACACACAAAAAAAAACAGTAATTTTTCATCTTGAACTATAACCTAAGCTTCCTCCCAGTGCTCTCTGAGGCCAGGCTTCCTAGCTAAGACCCTAGTCTACTAAGTTTCTCTTGTGTATTGCTTGTGTGTGTGTTACAATTTTACTCCCTGAAATTTTTGAAGCATTCATAGTTAGGCTTAATGGAATGAATAAAGTACAGAAAAATAATTAAATATGGGGTTTCAAAATGTCACATATTGGTTACTACCTCCCTCCCCTCCTTCCAATATACAGTTTACCTAAAACTGGTAAACCCATTGCTGCATAGTAAACATCATAGTTAATTTTGACATCAATTCTTTATTTAACCAATACTCCCCTTTTTTGACATTTTACCTGAAAAGGTTTTCCCTCTAACATCATTCATCTTTTCACTTCCCCATCCATACTTGTTACTTCACTTGGCATGACACCATATATAAATAGATAGAGGGTACCAACCATGGGCTCTCCTCTTGCCAACTTCTATACGGATTACTTTGAAAAACATACTCTCAATACTGCTGTTCTCAAACCTTTCTGGCTAACATACATTGATGATGTATTCTCCATATGGCCACACACACATATTGGATTCTTTATTCCTCAGTTACAGAAACCTCCCACATGGGTATATAGATACATACACAGAATTTCCCATTATCCATTTCCTCTCCCAACAATACAGTATTATAAAAATCCTTGTAACAGAGTTTCAAACTTTTCCAACCAGGCTCCCTCGTAGCAGAACTCACTTTTCCTTGCTTAACGTCATAATAGTGGCTACCATGACAAAAAGATCAACAAAATAGTTGTTTATCCCATCATCTCACATTCCTCTCATCATGCATATTATAATAATGCTATTACCATTCCCTATTTCTGGAATACTTCAGAAGAAATAGCCAGAACTTTAAAGATAACCTCCACACTGATTTCAAACCTCATCTGAAGATGGCTTCCCCTATATGCTCTCTTCTAAAGATCCGCTCTGTTCCAGGTAGCACAAGGTTCCTTGTTTTCACAACTTATCATATTATAGATAATCTGGGAGCTCTGTCAACATCTGCTGTGCAGAACACAAGAAATACATTGAAACCACAACTATGGTCAGTTAAGGTGTAGATAACCTTGGATTCAGCTTGCACAAAAAACTTTATTACAGCAAATACAAACTTGGAAGATCCCAAAAGACATCTCTGTGACAGAGACAGAATGTTGGAATTATGAAACATGCAAATTCTGGTGCTGTATTCATTTCGTTAAACCTAATTATGAGTTTAAACTAGTATCATGTTTTAAGTGGGCATCTTAAAACAGCATTTCACTCTTGCAAGAATATTAATTATGCTTTTCTTAGAAAATTTTGAAATCTTTCAGATCTGAAACATGCCAATTTAAATTGAAACATGCAAATTCAAATCTCAAAATTATAAATGCAAAAATAAATTTATCTGGAAATTTTAAAAGCAAAAATTATATATCTATATATTAAAAAAAAAAAAAAAAAAACCAATAATCTGCGATATAACATGGAAGAAGAGGATTTCAAGCTCTGTAATATACTGTGATGGATTCTGGGTTGGGGGTGGGAAGAGAACTAGGAAGTCCCAAAAAAAAAGTGGCATCAATAAATATTGATCTCTAAGAAGAATTCCAAATCTGTTGAATGTTAATTTAATTAATGGACTGAACTATATTTAGAGAAAACTACTCAACAGCGTAGATATTTACTACTAATCTATTAAATGCAAAGTGCTACTTGAATATTAATATCTTTATTTTTTTTTCTGCAGTAGAAGAATATAGCATTCAAAAAAAGACTTATCAGAAACAACTGGAAAAACAACAGGATGTTGTGCTCTTTGAGTGGAAAAGACCAGAGTTCAATTCTCATCACAATGAGAGGAATATTTATAGGGCTTTTTGTCAACCAAAGATGAGTTAACCAATCTCATAGTAGGGTTTTCCTTCCTGGAAACTCAGGCTATTCATCCTGCATACAGACAAATTGGTCAAGTGTACATACACAGTTTACAGACAAAAAATACAAGTGGTGGTAGATGACATTATGTGTTAATGGTGTATATTGGAAGTTTAAGCAGGAGAGATGGTTAGTTGTTTAGTGAAGCAGTGTGCCCTCCCATGGTGAATCAGACTTCTTGGACACATCACATAAATAGTAATAATAATAGTAATGATAATGCAATACCAATCTAGATTTCAGATTGAAAAAAAAAGGAATAAAACAAGATAACTATTCCTCAAAAAATTATGGATTTATTCCTTAATAATAAAAAAGAAACAAAATCTTACAAATAAAGATTTTAAGATATAATTGTCTATTTCCACAGAATAATAATATTACTATTATTATTATTTTGGTAACCCCCATGGAGTCAACACTCATCGTGGGAGGCCCACTCAACCAGTGGGCATTTATCATATCATATGAGCTTTGAAGTGATTTACACTACCTGCATTCACAAAGCACTCCAGCAATGTATTCCACTCAACAACAATTCTCCATGCAAAAAATATACTCCTCATACCCTTCTTCATCACATCTTCCAGGGATAGCTTCTTATCTTCCCATCTTAACATCCACTCCATAATTTCTTCTGTGTTGATCTGTTAGAGAACTTCAAATTAGTTCAGGGATTCTATCATATCTTCTCTTCTCCTCATATCCACCAACCTCTGTAATTCACATTCCCCCAAACACTCTTCATAACCAACACTCCAGATATCACTTTGGTCATTCGTCTTTGGACCCTCACTAGTGGTTTCACATCATAATGAAAACCAGGTGACCAAATCTGAGTGCAAAATCCATGTGGCCTGATCAATGCCTTATATAGAGGCACCACCACCACCTCCTTATCCACATGTCAATGTACTTTTTATCATAGCAGAGATACAATGTGCTTGTGATGTGCCCATGGAACGTCAGTCCACTGTCTACTATTGCTCCAAGATCCTGAATCTCATCCGCTTCCTGAAGAACAGCTTCACTAATACAGTACATAACCTTATATCTCTGTATCCCAAAGTGTAATACCTTGCATTTATTAATATTAAAACTGAAATCCCATTCATTTGTCCAAGCTAAGAGTCTATTCAAATTTGCATCATCGGCAAATATTTAAAAATGCCAGGTCAATCCACATGAAATATCATTAGCAAGTTAAAACATAAATAAATTAAACAATATGCAGCCCAAGAACAGAACCCTGAGGCATTCCACTGATCATCCTCCTTTTCTGAGGCACTGCTCCATCATACACAACTTGCTGGTATCGCTCTCTCTGAACGATATCCATCTAATATACTATCTGTTCCTATCCTCTGCAGCTTGTACACCAACTTATCATGTGACAAGCTATCAAATGCTTTTGCAAAGTCCAAGAATAACATTGCATATGATACTCCCTTATCTAACATATTTGTCACCTTATCATAAAACATAAGCAGACTGCTAAAACAAGACATATCCTTTACAAACCCATGCTGACCATCATAGAGAATCTATGATGGTCAGCATGGATCAAAGTGTTGGAATTTTTTCCAGCACTTTGATTACTATTGCAGATATACAGACCAGTCTATAATTGGAAACTTCTATTATCAAACCATGCTTGTGGAGAGGTATTATTTTGCCTTCTTTCCACTGCTTAGGAACTGTCCATACTGCAAGACTTTCATTAAATAATTAGGTCAAGGGCATGGCTACCTCTTTTGCACATTCTTTAAAAATATGTAGTGATATGTTATCCATTCCCATAGCCTTATTAACATCTAATGCAAGCAACACTAGATATACTTGATTCTTTCACCTTTAATTCCTTGCCTTCCTTCTACATGTTGCACAGCATCATTCACACCACTATGATATACACTGATGAAATGTTCATTAAATAATTCCATTACATCATTTGCTATGGTTACTCTGCTACCACAACTATCACGCGGTGTCAACCTGCCATATTATTTTCCTCTTGTTTGCCATATAACAGAAAAATTCCCTGGATTAGTTCTGACCTGCTTGGCCAATCTCCTCTCATATTTTACTTTTTCTTTTTTAACTATGCTTGTCACTTTTCTGGCTTGCACTTTATATTCTTCATGCATCTGTTCAATACAAACTGTCTTGTACTTCCTCTATAACTTCTTTTGTAACACTGCTTGCTTGATTTCACTGTTCATCCATTTCAATCCTACTCTAATTGGTATGTAGTTATGCATTGCTTGTGTTAGATACTGCCTTATCATGCATTGTTAACATCTTTTCTACACAGTTCATCGACCCATCGTATTGATGCTAGTTGACTATGACACTTTTTATAATCACTCACCTTATAGTTCTGCATATAGATCTTCTTGATAACAACTTTATCCTGTTTGACTAACTAACATGATCACTTTCACCAACAGGTGGCAGCATTGATACCTCATTCACAAGCACATCCTGTGAGAATATCACCAAATCTAACACCGATGAACCTCACGTTACTTCCATCACATGCTACTTTAGATAGTTATTATTATTCGTGACACCTCCAAAGACTCATTGCAGGAGGACACCTACTGTACAACTCTCCGTCTCCACTACTACACAGAACCTCTACTACTAATCACCTACATCAACGCCATCTACTGCCCATAACCACCACCACTACCACAGCTAGTATTTTTTGTCTGTAAATTGTGTGCGTTCTGAAGGGCCAATTTGTCTGTATGCGGGATGAAAAACCCAAGTTTCCAGGAGAAAAAATCCTGCTACCTCCGTATGAGATCGGCTAACTCACCTTCAATTAAAAAAGTCCACATAAAGGTTCCTCCCGTCACGACGAGAATCGAACTTAGGCTTATTCCAATCGAAGGGCACAGTGTACCTTCACTCTTCCAATTGCGCTATGGAAAAAATTTCGTGGACTCGTCCGGGATTTGAACCCGGGACCTCTTGCATCCTAAGCGAGAATCATACCCCTAGACCAACGAGCTGCTTGTTATCCTGCAGAAACTCAACAAATTCACTATCTCTTCTTTCCAATCCACATTCCTATAATTAATATTTCCCATTAGGATCGTCTTCCTTTTACTTGCCCAACTAATTTGTCTAAAAAACATTTCAATGAATTCAAAGTGATTATGAAAGATTTAAATTACAAGGCAAAAATTATAAATGAATACTGAAAATTAACTACCCAACCAGCGATGACATCTATAGACGTCAAGGTTACCATGGATGCAAAGCGCATATTAAAATTGTAATACCATTGATATTACATTGAGATATATGATGGATATGAAGAGCGTGTATTTTATCCATATGGCTGGTCGTGTGGTTAAGAATATGACACACAACATAAATAGGCCATTTAAAACAAAAATGAAGTTACTGCTAAAGAATTACAACAAATATGAAAGAGAAATACATCAGAGAGTATCAAATAAATGGAAAATCTGTGAAATTACAAAATAAGTTGGAGGCCAGAAGTGGCTTGAAAACTTTCATGTTTAGTCTCTAGCGCAGGGTTTCTGTTCTGGAACTATGTAAAAAATAAATAAATTAAATAAAAATAAATAAATAAACAATTGAAAAAAAATCCACAGTCCACCATACATGCAAAAAACTTAGTATAACTATTTCTCATCTAGAGTTGAAAAACTATTCAAAGATTACAGTATGGGTGGACTTTAACATTCAGCAGTATGCAGTTTTTGACTTGGCAACCATTCCTTTCCCCATACCTTCCAGATGTCTAACACTTAAATTTACAGTGTGATTTTTATTTAATCTGCCATTATTTTTATGTCTAATGTTTTGTAAGTGACATTAACAGAGCAGAAGACATGAGTGCAACCAGTATTTGCTAACACAGGAAGCAATAATATTAGCAAATAAATTCCAAATGTACAGAAGTCAGAAAATTCAGTGCACAGGACAAGAAAATTATGCTAGCAAATGTGAAGAGACAGAGTTCCAGAGGAGGAGGCACAATTATAATACGATATTTTGCTTTGTTTGTGACCTTAAGAACAAACTTAAACTGACACTGAATGATATCAAAGACAGAAATGGAGCAGTACTAACTGGAGAACTGGAAATCAAAAAAAGATAAAAAGAATAGAACTATACAGCAGAGAGAATAAGGAAAGTTTGGAGGAGCCTTCTCATCAGGAAAATTCCAATTTGGAACCACCTCTACTTAAGCATGCAGTTAAAAGAATAGACAGCTTAATACCAATAAGGCCCCAGGTGTAGAAATCCCAACAGAGTTAATTAAGAACATAAGCGGATGAAGAAATAAGAGTGGTTCAGATTGATTACAATGATATGGGAGACAGGATCATGGCCCTAGAAATTGGAAGAAATTGTTTTCCATACTACTGCAAGAAGAGAGATGTGAAGGATTGCAATAACTATAGAACTATTAGTTTAATCTCTCATGCAAGCAAGATTTGATTAAAGATCATTCTACATAGGATTCAGGCCAAAGTGGAGGTGCCTGAGGAACAAGCAGGTTTCAGGAAAGGCAAGGGCACCAGAGATCAGATCCTTTGCCTTAGACAGATCATTGAAAAGTATAAAGAGTTTAGACTCCCTTTGGTAATGTGCTTCATAGATTACTTAAAGCTTTTGACTGTGTTCAGCATATAAAACTGTGGAAGGTAATGAAAATAATGGAAGTTTTCCTCGACACATTATCAGGTTGATAGTAACTTGTACAGTGAGCAAGAAGCCATGGTAATAACAGGTGTTGGATTAACTGATTGGTTTCAGGTTGGAAAGGGAGTTATGCAAGGATGTTATGCCTACTTTCTCCTCACCAGTTTGTAGTATCTATGCTGAGGACATCATGTAGCATTGGATAAGCTTAAGACATGAATTAGGATAGGCAGTAAATTGATACTGTTGGTACAGTACTCCTGAGAAATAGGAAATATATCTTAGAGAAATAATTGAGAAAGTCAGCAAATTTGAGTACTTCAGCTCCATCATTAATGTGAAGAACTGCTGTTCAGAAAACATCAGAAGAAGATTTGGAATGGCTAAAACAAAGGTCAGAGACTTGTCTAAAATCTGGATCTATCTCCACAGAAACAAAGATGAGGATTTTGGATGCAGATGTTTTTTTCAATGGCAACTTATGGATGTGAAACATAAAACCTAAAGAAGTCTCACAGAAAAGGATAGCTGCTCTTGAGATATGGTATTACAGGAGGCTGTTGAGGATCATGTATACTGAAAGGCAGACAAATGGATGGGTGTTAGAAAGAATCAGTAGAACTTTAAGGGTGCAGCCAGCCTGGCTGGCCGAGTAGTTAACATATCCACTCTCCAGCCAAGAGGCTGAGGGTTCGAATCCCACGTAGGCATGGATGTTTGTGATTGTCTTTCACCCAAGTATAGATACACTCTCCCAATATGGACTGGGTCACCATGGGAGTAGTAGACCCAAAACCTCCCTCAATGGGAGAGGCCTTCACCCTGCAGTAGGTAGAAAAATAGGCTGTTCATCATCAAGGGTGCAGACAGAAGTAAGCTGAAATACTTTGGAACACATTGAAAGAATGGAAGGAGGATTCCTTAAAACAGTAATAAAAAGTCACATCCCTGGAAAAAGAGGAAGTGGTAGACCCTCAATGAGATGGGCAGATGGTGTGTCTGCAGTTACTCGTCTCCAGAGAGCTGAACTCACCAGAAAAGCATACAGGCCCACCTGGCAAGGACTGGTATCACACATCACCTAGGAGCAGAGTGACCATACAGCATCTGACAATGCCCAATGAACTTAATGATGGACGGAATCAGGGGCGGCTCGTGCATGGGCACTGCAGCACTCCCAATTTTTCTCAATATATAAAATATATTTATTAATTTCTTTATATTTGTTGTAATATTTAATTTTATCATCAACTTCTTCTTCTTTCACTGCGCGTTATTCCCACTTCCTATGCAGGGTCTACGTGTTACTTAGATGTGACTTTTTGTTAGTACCACTCCCAACCGACCTGTTGCCTAGCCTGCCGCTGGGGGGAATATATTTTTGACTGTAGTAGCATATGTTCACGGGGCCGGTTTGCCTGCTTGTGGGATGAAAAACACCAGATAAACTAGCAGAAAAAACCCTACTGCCTGTGCCCAAGACTGGCTAACTTGGCTATGGCGGAAGAAGATCCTCAAATTCCTCACGTCTTCGATGGGAATCAAACCTGGGACACTCCTTCCCCAGTCACATGGTTGCGAAGTGCAAAAGCCACTAGGCTAACCAAGCAGATAATAAAAATTCATCTTGTAGCACTTAGGAGGGCAAAGGACGCTAGCAGCACTGTATTTACCACAGTGTCATATTGCTACGTGCGCAAGCATATGCACATCATAGTGAGATGCGAGCTATTAATGTAATGTGCCACTGTCCGTCGCGCAGTTCCACTGTTGTCTATATGCAGTTTGCACCAGTAGTAGAGTGTTCATAGTGCTTATCGTGTTTACTCTGTCTCTTTAACTATTTCGACATTACAATTAAAGGAGTTAATTGTAATGTCCAAAAATTGTAAATCCATTCCTTTAATTACAATTAAAGGAATGGATTTTATTTTTAAGTAATTTTGAATTATACTAAACTGTATAATTTTATTGATAATAAACAATATTTTTTCATGAAACAAAACAAGAATATATTTTATTTTTAAGTAATTTTGAATTATACCAAACTGTATAATTTTATCGATAATAAACAATATTTTTTCATGTTTCATTTTTTTTTTTTTTTAATTTTTACCATAATTTTGATATTTTATCCAAACACGTATACACTGTAGTTAGAGTGTGTATGTATATTTTGAAAGTTGCAGCACCCCCATGATTTCAAGCCACGAGCTGCCACTGGATGGAATAAATTACAGATGTATGAATTGGAAATGAATCCTGATTGGGATCTACTATATAGAGGAAATATCCTGGAGTGTGAACTCCAGAATATTTCCAGAGTAAGTGTTCACAGATCATATCTACAGCTTTATTAGTCATACTCTGGATAAAATGCAACAGTCTGAACACTAACTGGTCAAATGCAAAATAATCTAACTGAGCACTAATGAAAAAACTTTTTTTTGTTAATTAGAAATGTATAATTTAACATTAATCTACATGCATTCTGAACATAATAAAACTATGATCATTAATGCTAACATAATTAACAGACAAACTATGTTAAATAAAATATTTAATCAAGAATTTTGTAATAAATAATAACTAAGGTGTAATCATTTAAATCAACAAAGATGCGACTTGCACAAACATTCAACTACAGTGGAATTTGAATCCACAACATATTGGATGGAGAGTGAATATACTCTCCATTTGGCTAACCATTACAGCTTCAAAGTGAACAGAAAGCAAATGGATCATCATATGAATCAAGAATGGAAATTACAACACATGATATAATGTGCATTATTCAGCAATGGCGATGTTACAAAATATGATACTATCAGGAAACTTCAATTTTAAAATAATCAATGGAAAGGAAAGCTGGCTATATCAATATAGGGGTAAGTATAAAAAGCATATAATATATACCCATAAAGTGAGAATAATAACACCTAGCCAGTGTTTGTAGGTCATCTATTTTTAGAGGCATATTTTTGAAACATGAATTCCAACCATAAAAGGCTGTGAGCCTGTCATACAAATAGTACAATAGGAGCTAAGGATCAGACCTCTGTTTCAGACCAAATTCTTTTTCAAACTGCTTCAGATCTCTAATAAGCAGAACAGTGGTCTCACAACAGGTGATGCACAAACATTCAGGCCACACTCAAATCTGCAGCTTGTTGGTTGTCAAGTGGATATACTCTCCATTCAGCTAACATGCTGGCAAGATGATATCGTCTATAATTTGTAAAAAAAAAAAAAAAAACCTATTCCCAATGTTTTGCCAAAATCAAACTGGTAGTATCAAGGAATGACAATATACTAGTATACATATATGCACATACATGCATAGCAGATGTGGGTTAAGAAGCAAAGCCCTCATTCTTAAATGAAGCCATCTAATAAACATGACTGAATGTTCTGGACCAGTGGAGACTGGATGCATGAATATAAAGCTTCCAAAATTATATGGCTGTTTCATGCAACCAAAATTAAAGTTATGAACTGATCTGTGCAATGAAGTATTACTCCCAACCTTATCCAATTTGGATGCATGCAACTACCACATATTTGGGAGACTTATCCTCCAATCTGTATCCCAGAACACCCAGTCTTTCTTACAAAAACTGTGCCTGCATGCACACAGCTTTATACTTGTGTATAGTTCTCCTGGTGACCAATCTGAATTTGGCAAAATACTGAAAAAAATGATTAAAACTTAGTACTTATTATATGATACTTATTGTCATCTGCTTCCAAAAATACTAACATGAATGATAATCACAGTTATAAACTTACAAAACAATGTTTACAAGCAGGCTGTAAATCCCTGTCAAGTCAACCCTCACCTTTTCATGGTTTGGCCTGTTTCCACAAAAGGAACTTTTGGGTATATCCAGTGAGAATACTCACTAGATACCCAAAATCCAGAATCCAGAACAAAAGGATATATCTTCCTAGATGAAGGAAATGCCAAATTGACCCACTAGGTGGTAGATGACAGTCATTTCCCAGTGTAACCACCTAGCTCAGTGAGACATGAGATAACAAATGCCATGTTTGGCATCCAGAGCAAGTGTTCTGGTTTCGGTCCCCTGTGTCTGTGATATCATTCAAGAGCATGCTAAACATACTCAGAAACCCAGAACACCTTCAATGTTGTAGGCAAAACTGTAAAACAGTGTCACAGGCCAGCCACCAGATACACAGGCCTGAATCTGTCAGTGATTGGGGTCAAGAGATTTGCCAGTCAGCTGGCAAATACTCTGCCAGATTGTGCATAGAAAGGGAGTCCAAGTAGTGGTAGGCACTGTTGTGGCCATGTTATTGCAAGGAGACTGATCACTCTATATGGGTACTATGTTGAAGAGGATCTCACTGCATATCCCCACTTTATCCTCTCACTGAATTTACAATCGATAATGAAACATACAACAAACAATGAGTATCACTGTGCATAAAAACAAACCTTTCTCAAATATAAATTTTAAAAATAAAATATACAGAAGAAGCCAAAATCACTAAAAAAAAAAATTAAATTAACATTCACTTCAGCATTCATAGCATAAATGGCAAAGTATAAATGACACATCACTTACAGACATCTAGACCAGAGCTGTTTCTCTTGACAGCAAGACTGCAGCTACCCAAATTGCAGCTGCATCAACCACAATTCACCTTCAATGTTCAAATACATTTCACGATTCCCTTTGCCATAAGGATGGCACCTATGCCTTTATGAGATCCAACGATCCTGCCAAAGAATACCTAATTTAGAATCTCTTGCTTTTGATCTCCTCTGGCTTAAGGTTTCCTTGTCACAATAACATTTATCTTTACTGCTCTTCATATCCCAAAAATTATTCTGACCTCTCTCTTTTCTGCAATCCAGATACCTTAATAGTTAAGTCATCTTCCTAGGTAACCTTAATGTCCACAGTTCCAACTAACTCCCCTTTTCCAACATCACAGATCAAGCTGGATGTGATGAGGAAGTTCTTGCTATAAACAATAATCTAACACAAATTCTTAGATTATTGACTCAAATTCCTGATTACCCTCAACTTTTTCAATATGTTCGATCTCTTCTTAACCAGTTCTCCTTCCAGATATATCAAAGAGGTCACCTCTCTTACAAAAGTACTAAGTGGGATGACATCTGGAACTTCTGCTCCTTTTTCCATAAGATTACAGCTTTCAGTCTTCTAACCCAAACACCTCCTCTGAGCAAGTCATAGAAATTATCCTCACCAGTATGAAAGTTCTCATTTCCCATTCTACTCAAATCATCATCCACTTTCCAAGCTCTGATCCAACAGGAGATTGAAACAGCAGTTGAAAAAAAGCTTTCCACAGATGGCTTATAATAAAAATCCCAGATGACATTTTCAGGCCTCAATACCAAACATAATCATGTTTGGCATCGAGGCTTGCAAATCAAACTGCCATCCTTCAATGTACCTAGTACCCACTTTAAGTGGGTAGCTAGCTTTCTCTCTAGTTATTCCAATGTGTCATGGTGGATTAGACCCTCTCTTCAAGCTTCACCATCAATGCTGAAGTGTCTCTGCACTCTGTTCTATCAATTACCCTCTTTCTTCTAAACCTACTATCAATCACAACTAATGCTATCCACATCTCCTCCAATAATGGTGCACTCTATTCATTAAATAAAGCAGGCAGTGCACAGACATTGCAAGCTTCAAGATCACCTACAACCAGTGCTTTAAATGCAAATCTTCATATGATCCTTCAAATCTTAAAGGAATGTAATCTCAGGTTACATTCCTTTACCCTCAGCAATAAATAAATCATCAGCAAGATCTCTCTCTTCATGGACTGACATTCACATCCATCCTCTCCTGACATAAATAACATCCACAGCATCCTCAGCCTCTAAAAAACTAAGCATTATTTTCTGCTAAAGGTGCTACTTTTTGCCCACCCAACTATTAACTCTATACAAATCCCCAATCCACCCATTCTTAATACTGTTCACATGTTTTGGATAGTACACCTAAAACCTACCAAAATATTGAATGCTGTCCACAGGAAAGCAATTCAGCTCACTGATGATCCCTCCCTCATACTCATTCAACCTCTATCTCAAAGATGCACTGTGCACTGGATAGGAACTCTGAAGCATGGTCACAGCTCTAATGAAATGGCAACCATCATCCCTTCACTTTTTTGTTGGACATGTTAAAAAAGAGCAGCAGCATTACTTTTCAGCACACTGTAAACACATTAACTTGCTTTTCCCATTTTTCTTTTATTCCATCTAACTCTTTCTCTAGAACAGTCTTTCTCATGAAACGTTTCCAAACACCTACAACCTCCCACATAATAAAATTTAATGGAATAAATAAATAATTAAAAAAACTATTATTTCTCTGTGCTGTACGAGGGTGGTGTGAAAATTTCTCGGCCTAAAAATGAAAAAAACGATTTATAATTTCAAAATTATTTTTATTTTTCAACATAATCTCCCTTAAGACTAATACATTTATTCCAGCAATGCTCCAGTGCCATTATCACATCCCTGTAGTGGTTCTCAGTAAGATCTGCAAAATACCCCTCTACAGCTGCAATCATCTCTTGATTCGAAGAAAAAAGCACAACGAGGAAAAGTTTTAGTTTTGGGAAGAGACAGAAGTCAGAGGGAGCCAAAGCTGGGGAACAGGGTGGATGTTCCAACAATTCATAGTGCAGATCCCTTAATTTTCCCATTGCCAAAACCCTTTCTAGGCAGATGCATTGTACTGATGAAAGATGTTTTTTTTTCTTCTGCAAACCAGGTCTTTTCTCATAAATTTTTTTATCTAGTCTGGTTAAAAGATCGGAATAATATACCATGGTGATTGTTTTGCCCTTTTCAAGATAATTAATAAAGAAAATGCCTTTAGCATCCAAAAACACCGATGCCATGACCTTTCCGGCTGATGGAACCCACTTTGTCTTCTTTGGTGCTGAACAACCGGCTTCTGTCCACTGTTTTGGCTGCTGTTTGGATTCTGGTGTGTAATGGCGAATCCAAGTCTCATCCACAATAATAAATCGATGCACAAAATCAGTTTTATTCTTGTTAAAACACTGCAGGTACTGTTCCGAGATTTTCATGCAAGTGCATTTTTGATGTGTTGTGACATGTGCAGCACCCATCTTGCACAAAGCTTCATATGCAATTCTTCATGCAAAATATATACTACACGTTCTTTTGATATGCCTATAGTCTCAGCAATTTCATGCACTTTGACTCGCTGGTCATCCAATACCATATCGTGCACTTGATCAACGATTTCTAGTGTTGTTACACTTTTTGGACGTCTTTCATGTGGATCATCTTCAAGGCTGGTATGGCTACATTTAAACTCGGCAGTCCATTTCTTAATTATCGAAAACGAAGGAGAAGAGTGCCCATTCAATGTTGCCAAGTGTAAGGTTTTGAGATTTGGCAAGCAACGATGGGATGCCAAGTTTATCAATGATTTCTAGTGTTGTTACACTTTTTGGACGTCTTTCATGTGGATCATCTTCAAGGCTGGCTGGTATGGCCACATTTAAAGTCCATTTCTTAATTGTCGAAAACGAAGGAGAAGAGTGCCCATTCAATGTTACCAAGTGTAAGGGTTTGAGATTTGGCAAGCAACGATGGGATGCCAAGTATACACTTGGTGGGGAAACTTTAACAGAAGTAGAGGAGATGAGAGATCTAGGTGTGATGGTGGATAAGGACCTGAAATTCAGGGGCCACATTGCACAAGTTGTGAAGACATCGAATAATGGCAATGATGCAGAGAACCCTGACATGCAGAAAAGTTATGATTCCATTGTATAAGGCCTTGATCAGGCCTCATATGGATTATTGTGCACAGATTTGGTTGCTGGGTTTTCATGGTGACGAGGATATGTTGGAAAAGGTACAGAGAAGATTCACAAAAGTAGTCAGTGGTCTTTGGAATGTGGAGTACGAGGACAGATTGAGGGAATGTAAGTTGCAGAGCCTCGTGAATAGGAGGAAGAAACCTGGCATGCAGAAATAGAGGTTATGATTCCATTGTATAAGGGGAGGATATGATTGAGACATATAAACTGGTCAGGGAGACATGGAAGAGATTTTTCAAAGAATTGGAGAGGGAAGTAGAACAAGAGGCCATTATTGGAAACTGTATAAAGAGAGTGTGAGCAAAGGAGTGAGAAGCAGGTTCTTTGCATGGAGGATGGTTGGTAAGTGGAATGCATTGCCAGAGTGTGTTGTGGATGTGGACATCGAATCAGTTTAAGACACTGTTGGATGAGCATTTTATGAGTACCTCCCACGATGAGTCTCTGACTCCATGGAGGTCGGGTGTTGATAATAATAATAATAATAAACTTTTATGAACTTCAAATGAATTTCTTTTGGCATTAAACCTTCTTTTACAAAGAATTTTATAACCATACAATACTCAATTTTATCCATTTCAAGGAATGCAGACAACACTTTTGCTTCAGACAGCTGTATAAAACAAACTACTTTGATAGAATGACTTGCAATTTCACATGGATGCTTATGACAGATGTACCAACTTGGAAAGAAAAAATCTTGCCAATAGTGTTGCCATCTATAGTCGAGGCCGAGGGCCTTTCAGACCACCCTCATATTTATTCCATTAAATTTAATTATGAGTGTACCAGCACCTAGGCCTTAATACATAGTTACGTACAATCTCTAACTCTAAAAAAAATTTCTATAGACATCTTTCCCAACTCTCACATGTCCTAGCCTACACATGGCACTGATGTGCTATAGGTTCTTTCAACTCTAGTGTGTGTGTGAGAGAGAGAGAGAGAGAACTGAGGATTATTCTCACTGTAACAAGTAGAAAGTGATGATTAATACATAAACAAGCCTAAAAGTTGGTAAGTGATCAATTTTAGGAAGAGAAGAAGTAGGAAAATATTCAAAAATGACATGTTATCTCCAAATCTGTGTTTGGAGATTTCTGTATATTATTATTAACACCAACCTCCATGGAGTTAGCAGACTCATCGTGAGATTTTCTCGCCCAACATATTTATCATATTGTACCTTAAAATCCTTAACACTCCCTATATTCACAACACTTTCTGGTAATGTGTTCCATTCACCCGCAATTCCCCCATGTAAAAAATCTCTACTCATAACACTGTTCTTCCCCATATCCTTATACAATTTCCAGGAAGGCATCTTGTTTTTCCTCTCTCATCTTCTACTCCTTTTACATTTCTCGATAAAATCCCCTCACTAACTTAAATGTCTCTATCATATCACCTCTTTTCCTAATTTCACCCAACTCTGTAATTTACATTCCTTTATATATTTTCTCTTCAAAGCCCAACATTCCAGAATTCTGATTAGTCACTTGCTTCTCCAATATTGATGCATCACAATGTTAGATGACCAAATCTAAGTATAGTAGTCCAAGCTTGGTCTGACCTGTGGGTTATACTGTAACACAACCACATCCTTATCCCCACAAGCCAGTGTACCCTTTATCATAACAGAAATGCAATATGCAATCTTTGCAACAATTGCAATGTGCCTTCTAAACTTCAGTCCATTGTCAGCCATCACTACCAGATCATGAATCTCATCTAGTTCCTGAATCACAGTTCTATCAATACAGTACACAGCATTATATCTCTACATTACAAAATCCTTGCACTTATTAAAACTAAAACTGAAAACAAGCTTCTCTCCTCTGTTCAAACTAAAAGTCTATTTAAACCTATCTGCAGGAATTAGGAGAGAAACTGTGCGGTGTGTGTGTGTATTTACATTATGTATTGTATATACAGCCAGCCTTCCTCTTCGATGGTTGTTTTCAAATTGTTCCTAAGCTTCCTAAAAGTATTATAGTTTTGGTATTATTATATTAGTATTATATTATAGTAATATATTACTATTATATATCATAGTTGAATAATGTGCTTTGATAAGTCATTGTTTCTATTCATTATGAAAACGTAACTCATAAATATAAGTGTTTGGTTAGATACTTTTAACCTTTTATGTGTAAATTTATTTCATAATAAAACTATAATGATACATAATTATAATTATGCATAAAGCAGAGGCACTTTGATAAACATTAACCTTTTCATTAGAAACAGAAAATGAAGAGAATACTGCAAAAGGCATGAGATAAAAGGTGACAATAACTGAGGATAAGAACATTCATGATGTCAGAAATAATTTAAAATTTACTGAATAAGATAAGCAGTGACAGAACAGTGGAGGAATTAGAGGCAAAAAGAGCTATCAGAAACTCAAAATCCAGTATTGTCTACACGTAACGAGTAGACAATATTCGACCAGAAATGTACAAATATGGAGATATAAAAATTTTACAATAGCTATGCTGCATAATTCAGAAGATCAAAAATTCTGGATAACTATATAAATGCTTCTTATAGAACTAATCGATAAAAATGGAAATAAAACTGAATAGGAGACTTATTGATTATTTCTCTAATGAGTGTCCAGTCCAAGTAAGACTCTGTATACATTCTTTAGGAAGAGCTAAGGAAAAACTACTACAGAAAAACAGCTGAATTCAGACTCAGATGGGGTTGTCAGTAAGATTTTTAAATTTAAAACATCTAATCCTCACAATCCCTATTCAGTTAAAATCACAGCTATATATATTGGAAAAGCATGGAGGGGGGAATGAGGAAAAACTGTTCAAAACTCTACAAATATGTATAAATGGGACATAACCAAGTTGTATGCCTATAATTAGAACTGAAGGAGGTATGGGAAGATAGTTTGATGTAAATCGGGTATAAGTCGTGTATACTATCTCCACTTTTAATAATCAATTATAAGGATCACATCATTTAAAAACATGGCATTAAAACCCTAATGTCTTTATTTTGTACAAATAGTGATGTGCTCCTAAGTAAATCCTCAGGATTTTTTTTAAACTAAACTGAATAGCTAGCTACTCTAGCAAATTTGGTGTGAATATCAGTGAGGATCAATAAAAATTCAAGCCTAAGAAAATAGGCAGGACTATGGAAAACATCAACTCAACATGTAATCTCAACTAAGAACCCATAAAATAAGTAAAATATCAGCTATTTAGGCACAAGTTTTAGCAAAAAAAAATATTGAAGCAAAGCTAGTGTATGATAGAGAGGCACTTGTTTAATATATGGAATAGGAGAAAAATTAGCCAAATTACGAGTAATTATTACTATTAATATCAGGTTTGCCCAAACACTAAACTATGAGTATACAATACTGTTAAAACCAATTTTAACTTATGGATCTGAAAGCTGAGTTGGAAATAAAACAGTTAATTGATGACTAGAGATCACAGAATATAATAGCTCAGAGACATTTGATAGCATCTGTGGCAGAATCATTAAAAAGAGGATATTAGAAAGCAACATAATATTAGCATTCAAGAATGTATGAAAAGTTTTTTTTTTGCTTGGTTACAGATTAATTAAACTTGCCAAGAATTATATTGTTGCTTAATCCTTCATCCAAGTGTAAGCAAATAAAGTTTGGGCAGGAAGTATCTTCAAGACAAGGCTACTTGTATATAGACTAATGGCATTACATCAATTGCCTTAGTATCCCAATGGCAAAGTACACATTCTTTTGAACCTGTGAATAATGCTATGCATTATGGGAAGGACCACTACCCAGACCACTTTTAACCTTTATTAAGGGACTGTTAAAGTGTGGGGGACCTCTCTAAAAACTCTGAGTGATCTACAAGATCAATTTAAATCTTACTGAGAAATCCTAAAGGATCACTATTGAACATATTACTCCTGACCTGAATTGAATCATTCCAGGACAGGAAGGCAAAACTCAGCAGTGACTCAACTCAGTGACAGACAAAACACTAAGCAGAACCACTATACTTCCCAGGAAGAAAGCAAGCCCAAAGACAAACCAAAAACTCTCCGAGTTATCTACAAGATTACTCTAAATCTCAGCAAGTAACCCAAAAGGGTCATTATTAAACTCTAACTCACACTGGCAGCTCTACTCAATGGCAGACAAAAACCAACACCATGCAGAACCACTCTACTCCCTGGAATCAAGCCCAAAGACAAACATAATGAAATGCTATCAAATGTGTCATATATCTGCCATATACAAGTAAAAAGGTGTATCACCTTATTAAAATTCTCTGGATTAGGGATAGATTGCAGAAAATTTTTTCACTTGGTTACAAATTAATTTAAACTTGCCAAGAAATTATATGCTTGTTTAATCCTTTTCAATGAGCAGTACTTGCCTTGGTAAGCACTATTATCAAATTATCCTGTATATGTATCTCTTCTTCATTATCATTTCCTGATATGCATAGGAAATAATAAACATTTAGATTCTCATGTTCTATATTAAAAGTAAACTGTGAAAAGCCTACTATTTTGAGAACATAAATAAAATATACTATTTCAAAACATACCAAAAGCTTTATTAACTTTACAAACACTGTAAGTCACTGCAGTGAAGAAAAATATCTTACTGAAGTATCACAATATTTACACAGAATGTGTAACAAAGTTGCACATTTTCAATGATGAAGAAAATCACTTTTTTACATTTAGCATTTTTAAGTATATTTTTTGTTAACTTAATCTTGAAGAAGCAGATCCAGGAGTCTGCAGGAATATTAGATTAAAACAAATCCAAAGTATATGTAGTTATATATCAGTTATTTCTGAAGAATGGAAAACAAACAACTCACACACCCATATTGAGCTCTCAGATTTCAGCTGTCATTCATATAGTGAAAATGTTATTTCATCCTTCTTTAATCTCATATAATTATGCTAAAATCTTCTTATCTATAATTATTCTACATTTTTATGTCATGATTCATATCTAGAATTAATAAACTAGGTAATTTTTTAATTAGCTGTACCTATAGAGAATTTTACTAATTTTCACTATGTTAAATATTCAAAATAGTCATCTTTTTTCCTGTGTTATATGCATTTTCATTACACATACATAATACGCTGGTGAAATTGATAGTACTGGAGACAACAGGTCAAAGAGTCCTAAGTGAATGGGGGTTTCCCACCACACCGCCTCAGAGATGGGTGCTTAATAGGAAAGGAGAAAATAATAAATTTTCTGAATTGGTAAAAAATTATATGGAAACATTTACCTAGAAAGTGAAGCATTCTTAAATATGTTTGTCAATCAATTGTATATTATTATTATTATTATTTGACACCTCCAGGGAGTCCAAAGACTCGAGGGAGGGTGTGCCAATAGCATCAAACGATTCATCCCCTTTCAACTACTAATCGCGCTCAAACTTGTTTAGCTTTTTGCATGTGCCATTAGTAGCAGAAGCTCTACCAATTGACCAACCTTTGATATTCTTAGACTAGTTTATGTTTTGTGAGGGAGGAAAAAATTCCAGGTTTCTGGATAAATAAAAAAAAACTAAATATTCCTGTCCAAGACTAGTAGGCACTGCTCATTTGAAAAAAGGAAAGAAAAAAAAGCTCCTTGTGTTCTTGACGTGATTTGAATTCAAGTCTTTCCAACTTTTAGAGCCATGTAGTAGCATCCTTCCAATGAATTATGGGAGATATCACAATAGTGCCTGTGTACGTTAATCTACGTGATAAGTAGAATGAAATTAATGATAAGGGTTTTTAATAATGAGTAATAAGTGTGTCCGCATATGCCGCTAGAAAAATGTGCATTTAAATATCACTAAAGGGAATTCCATAATTAATTATAGAATGGAAGAGGGAGGAAAACACGAGTAACGCAATAATAATGATAACTATTATAACAAATGGCGTTGATGGAGATGATTCGTAGTAGAGGTTCGGTGTAGGGGTTGAGACAGTTGTAGGTGTCCTCCCGCGATGAGTCTTTGGACTCCTTGGAGGTATCAGGAATAATAATAAATGCGTGTAAAAATATAAATAGATCTATCTCCTTATTGAAAGCAAATCTTACCTGTGGAAGATTGGCTTGCAGCTGCCGCTGCAAGGAATCCCTCTCCTTTTCAACTTCGGCTAATTTCGACTGGGTTTCTGACAAGGTTTCTTGAGTTTCCCGCAATGTTTCCATCAATTTATCGCGTTCATCCAACATGTTAACCATGAGTTGCTCGAAATTAGCTTCATCTCCAGAAAATTGGCCACTCCTCTGGCTAATGCTATCTTCGGAAATGGTAGGCATTACATCACACATCATATTCCACATCTTGATCACAATGTGTCAATTTCACTCCCTTCCAAAATTTAACTACTCTCAAAAACGTGGATTCCAATTTGTTGAATGGAGAAGAAGCACTTATGATAGACTCCAGAGCATGAGATTTGGTTAACTTGCATTGGTCATATCACTGCACATATCACTCAAAATTATTATCAAAGTTGGAAAATTCAGTAAACATAGCACGAATGTGAGAATAAATGCTAGTTTGGCTTCCGCAAAATTTCCTGGTATATCAATAGTTTCTCCCATTAGATGCCTAAACTTCTGCTGTACAGTCGGGCACATGGAATTAGGAATGACGAATACGTATATCTGTGTATTTCGCCTCTAGAAATATAGATTTCACGTATGTCCAATACACGAGATGATTAATATGTACAAAGAGAATCGCTGTATACATCATATTCTCCAAGACATAGAATACCATTAAAGATACTCACTCTATCCCCTCTCCTCTACAGAACCCGGGTGCCATTTTTTGTTTGAGGCTGCTAAGGCATTCCCACAATGCATTATACAACTCTCGATGGTAATTAGAATGAATATTATAAACATGCTAGTTATTCAACGTAACCAATATATTATGCATTATGATTCTGGGGAAAGACGATTTGTATCTGCTATTTCTCATGAAGTCGACCTCACTGAACTGAATTTAATTTAAAGCTTCTGAAAAGGAGTGGAAACGAGAGTGTATATGAAATCAGGCGACAGAGGGTGCTTGAATGAATACGTGAGAGTAATGTCGTGTAGTATATGATCGCGAAGTATCGTCTAACTGATGTGTAAATTGTATAATTCTTGCGAGTATCACGCTGAGGAGGTCAAGATTCAGGATGCTGATTCATTAGGTTATCGTTATTTCCTCAGATTCTGTAGCGGAAGATTTTTTGAAGTAAACGCATTAAGTGTAACTTTAGAATTCAAATAAATATAATTGCTTCGTGTATATAATTTGATTCGTGCTTTTTTTTTTATTCGTTCTCGGATTAACTGATTTTTTTAATCTAAAAAAAAAAACTTAGTCGAATCAGAATTTATCCTAGATGAAGGTAATTCACGCATAAACACAATGAAATTAAATTACTCTAGATATCATTTAAATGAGGCGATAAAGTAGAAATTTTGTAATGTCAAGTGTGCTATATTGAAAAAACTGATCAACAAACGAAAAATGATTGGACGAGCTATTTGTTGCATGACACCTGGGCTACCCTATAGTATTTTAGAAGTATGCTAGGGAATTAACTGTGCCCTTGACTTGCTTGATTAATGAAAGTCTAACAACAGGGAAACTCCCAAAGAAGTGAAAGGTGGTACTAAAACGTGATGGGGGGGGGGGGCATTATCTGCTGACGGAACAATTTGTGTTGCTTAAGTGACAGTGAAAGTTTTGGAGAAGGCAATTACATTTTACAATAAAGTGATGACAATAGTGACAGAGGTTATGCTCTAATATTTCTTGATTTAGAAAGCATTTTATTATTATTACACGATGCTTCCATGGACTCCTAGGACTCAATTCAAGAGAACATATTAACAAGCCTCTTAATGCATTTATTCTCTAGCCAGTTTGCCTGTTTTGCTGGAGGAAAAACTCTGCTACGTCCAGCTAACTCACCTTCAGTTGAAAAAGCCTACATAAAGATTTCTCAGATAGGAATCAAACCCATATCTTTTCCATTTAAAGCGGGTGTATATCCTGTTATTCTTCCAACTGTGCAATGGAGATTTAAAAAAAAAAAAAAAAAAAGGAGAATCATGGGAATATAACAAGGTATTTGATTTTTGAAGAGGTGGAAAAAACATATAACAATGCACTAAGAGAAAATTATATATATATATATATATATAAAATTCTATACAACAGGCATTTAAATTGCAGAGAGAGAGAGAGTATGGAGACTGATATTAGATTATTAGTGATTGGCTGAAACAGCAGATATCAAATATGGGTGAGCAGTGTCCAAGGTAGGAAGAATGACAAGGGGAAGTGCCCCAAGGTTCTGTGCTTGGGCTACTACTATTTAACTTTGATAATGTAGTATCTGGCTTTAAAAGAAGATATTTGGTTTGCTTGGAGAGAGTTGTGAAAATAATTGATGTAGTATCCTTTCATGAATGTCTGGATAGGATGGTGCTATAGAATAATTAGCAGAATGCTAGTTCAATGTTGTCAGTAAAGTTTTGCACTTCAGACCAAGGAGGTAATACGATGTACTATATTGGTGAAAATGTGATAGAACTGCTGGGAGCAATGGATTTAGGAATGGTGGATATAGATATGAAGTCCGGGGGGAACACAGCAGGAGTGATGAAGATGACAGAGGATTGCTGGAATAATAATAATATAATGAGACTACTAAATTGCAACAAGTAAGTAGTTGTGCTGCTGATGTAAAGAACATTGATCTGACTGCATTTAGACTAGAATATAGACTTGCATAGTTTGATAAACTATGCAAAGTTTATCAAACTTTGCATAGCTGGGATTTTTTTTTTTTTTTTGTGTGTGTGTGTGTAATTTTTTGGGACCCATTACATGTACATATATTATGCATGCATGGAGTTTGCTGAATTAAATAAGATTTATATTACCACTAAAAAGTATCTGATATTTCTACAGTATCTGGTATTGGTTAGGGCCAAACCAAGTCCTGAGTAATCAGTTAGCCTTTTTTTTTTGTGTGTGTGTGTGTGTTATTAAATTTGAATAAACAATAGTTACATTTCTGTTTACTGATTTAATTTATCTTTTATACCTTGATTTTTCTCTAATGACACCTCACACACTACATTTGATTTTTTTTCCCCCCCTGAGAACTGATAATTTATTTCAGGGACTGATACCTGGCCATGGACCACTGTTTGAGAAACAGTCATGAAGACTATTGTGTGCAAATTTAGTGTTGGGGAGGAGAAAAATGAAGAAACATAAAATTGCGTTCAAAGATGACTAAAATTTCAGGACTGTGAAATTTTGATAGATTAACAAACTGAGATGTAGAGAATTTATCACACAGGCAGTAGGATATGAAAAGACAAGTTTGTGACGAGAAATTTTTCTCAGTAGCAGGGTTTATTCATTAAAATTAAATAAGAGTTTGGAGAACAAAGGAGTGCGGAAAGAATTTTCTTGTGAATGGAAGTGACAATAATAATATTACAAAGTATTAAAACTAGAAATACTATGAGGGTGGTCTAAAAAGATCTCGGCCTCAACCATAGATGACAACACTATCGGTACGATTTTTTTTCTTCTCAAGTTTGTCATAAGCATCCATGTGAAATTACAAGTCATTCTATCAAGTAGTTTGTTTTTATACAGCTGTCCGGAGCAAAAGTGTTGTATCCGTTGAAATGGATAAAATTGAGTATCGTGTGGTTATAAAATTCTTTGTAAAAGAAAGTTTAACGCCAAAAGAAATTCATTCGAAATTCACAAATGTTTATGGGCACTCTTTGCCTTCATTTTCGACAGTTAAGAAAAATAGGCTGCAAAGTTTAAAACATAGCCGTACCAGCCTTGAAGATGTCCCACAACACCAGAAATCATTGATCAAGTGCAGAATATGGTATTGGATGACTGGCGAGTCAAAGTGTGTGAAATTGCTGTGACTACAGGCATTTCAAAACAATGTGTAGGATATATTTTGCACGAAGAATTGCAAATGAAAAAGCTTTGCGCAAGATGGGTGCCACGCTTGCTCACAGCAGATCAGAAATGCATTCGCATGAAAATCTCTGAACAGTGCTTGAAGCGTTTTAACAAGAATAAAATTTGATTTTGTGTGTCAATTTATTACTATGGATGAGACTTGGATTCACCATTACACCCAGAATCCAAATAGCAGTCAAAACAGTGGACAGAAGCTGGTTGTTTTGCACCAAAGAAGACAAAGTCGGTTCCATTGGTAGGAAAGGTCATGGCATCTGTATTTTGGGATGCTAAAGGCATTTTGTTTATTGGAAGTTTATTTTTCATTTGGTTAGACTATAATAAATTTAGTTTAATCCTTTATCCTAGTGTAAGCAAACAAAGTTTGCACCTGAAAATATCTTCAGGACTGAGGTAAGGTGGTGCAACTCCGAGCAAAGATGGACCAAGCATTTTGTTTATTAATTATCTTGAAAAGGGTAAAACTATAACTGGGAAATATTCCGATATTTTAACCAGACTTGACGAAAAATTTGTGAGAAAAGACTCGGTTTGCAGAAGGAAAAAAATCATCTTTCATCAGGACAATGCACCTGCCCACAAAGGAGTTTTGGCAATGGAAAAATTAAGGGATATGCACTATGAATTGTTGGAACATCTACCCTGTTCCCCAGATTTGGCTCCTTCTGACATCTATCTCTTCCCAAAACTAAAAATCTTCCTCGCTGGCCAGTGTTTTTCCTTGAATCAAGAGGTGATTGCAGATGTAGAGGGGTATTTTGCAGATCTTACTGAGAACCACTACAGGGATGGAATAATGGTGCTGGAGCATTGCTGGAATAAATGTATTAGTCTTAAGGGAGATTATGTTAAAAAAATAAAAATAATTTTGAAATCATAAATTCGTTTTCTCATTGTTAGGCTGAGAACTTTTCAGACCACTCTTGTACAAGGATATGTGTCAATTCAGCTAATTTAAAAATTTAAATTATAAAAAATAAGCAATTTTTTATAATTTCTGAAAATAGCAGATTTATTCTGCTTATATTGCAGAATAGCTCACATATGAAATGCTCTGCTTATTAATAAGAAATATAAGTGTTAGTTCAATTCATTTGAAGTGCGAATAATTTCTGAAAATAACAGCAGACTTATTTAGCATACTAGCTCACTTCTGAAATCATGAAATGCTTTGCATATTAGTAATATTAATACCATGCCATATCATTTTGTTTTGGCACAATATAGTATTATCATGGAATTCCAGATGATTCTAGTAGAACTCATAGTGCCCATCTATAAAAAAGAGAAATAATCTGAGAATCGGAGGAATTTTCCTTACTGAGTATTCCTGGTATGATTTATGTAAGCCTACTTGAGAAGAAGCAAAGAAAAATTGTGGAAAGGAACCCTGGAGAAGAATAAGCTAAGTTTAGGCCAAAAAGGGATTGCTAGGATCAGATTTTCACTTTCACAATAGTTGAGAAATCATAGGAATGCAGCAACAACAATCTGTATTTGAGTTTTGGAATGGGAAAGACATATGACATGGCACCAAGAGAAAAGATGTTCAAACCCTACAGTTATATGGTACATAGTTTATATTTTAATTATAAGTTAGTGTTAAATTTGAAAGAGGTACACATTATTATTGTATAGGCATCTCCATGGAGTCCGAAGGCTCATCATGGAAAACCCAAACTATTCACACCTTTCATACCTTTCCTTGAACCCATTAACAGAAAAAGGAACTCATAGATGAGTGTGGTAATTCATTCCTTTTATTCTATAGCTGAAAAAAATCTAGTCCTTATACCCATGCCAACCACACTCCTACTCAATTTGCAAGAATGATCATGTGTTCTGCTCCATTTAGCCAGGTGCTAAAATATTTCTTCTGCATGAATCTTATAAAACCCTTATAGTAACTTAAATATTTCTATCATAAGAAATATAAAAAGAGAAATAATATGAGAATTACAGAGAAATTTTCCTTACTGAGTTCCAGGTCAAATTTATGCAAGCCTACTTGAGCAGTGACAATGAAAATATCTATCAATCTATGCTGAGACAACTATGATTTTGGTCCCTCATCTCTGGATCTATTCCATTGCTTTCTCATCCTCAAGAAACCTGGGTGACCAGACTTAAGCATAATAATCCACATGTAGATGTATCAAGGCTTTATAAAGAGGAATGATAATTTCTTTATCTCTGCTTGTTAGTATACTCTTCAGTAACCAAGAAATCCTATAAAACTACTTTGGCAACTTTAGCAATATGCCATCTAAACTCCAGTTCTCTATCTACTACCACTCTCAAATCCCTAGCTATTTCCTGGAGTATGGTTCCCTCAATGTGGTACACATCTAATCGATTTATCCCCAAATGCACAACTTTACATTTCTCTATATTAAACTAACAGACAGCCCATTTAAATAATCCTGAAAGCTCTCCACATTACCTTAACTATTATGCTACCCAATTTTGCATCATCAGCAGACAGCTGGATATTTATTTCCCTTCAGATTAGTTTCCTATAACATTTATGTACAAATTAAGCAGCAGTGGTCTTATAGAACGTTGAGGCAGCACACCATTAGTCACCTGCTTTCTCTTGAATTCTGCTCCTCCATATATCACTTTTTTGGTATATGTCCATCAGCCACCCTTGTATTCATATACCTACTGTCATATTCATCCCAGTTTATTCTAATTTCCATAACAAAGTTTCATTTGGTGTTCAGTCAAATGCCTTTACAAAACCCAGCAGAATCATCATGTAGCCATTCTCATTATCAAACCTGGTTATTATAATTACTCTACTATAAAAAGTTAGTAAATTACCAAGGTATGACTAACCTTTCACAAAACCATGCTGCCCCTCATAGACTATCATATTCTTATCCACTCATTCCTGAATTTGCTCTTTCACCAACTTTTCCAGTACCTTTACCACCACTCCTAAGATGCTGATAAGTCTATAATTTGCTACTACTGCAACCTTTGAGCCTCCTTTATGCAGAGGAATTTTGTCCTCTTTCCATTCCTTTGGAACTCTGCCAGCGCTGAAACTTAGAGCCTAGAGAACTTGCAAGGCCTCTAGGCATTGCCAGTTCCCTTGCACATTCTCATAAAACACAAGCTGATATCGCATCTTATCCCATGGCTGCATTTACAGTGAGATTCTGCAATATCCTAAGAACTGCTAATTCATCAATCTTTGTTCTCACATTAGTCCCTGTCACAGTGGTGACCTCACATGGATGATATACCTTTGCAGAGTTATTCAGTAATACAACTATTTTATCTGCTTCTGAATTGGGGATTAAAAATGGAAAATTTCCTTTAGCATACTTGGCTACTTTCTTCTCATAATCCAATTTTGTCTTCCTTATCATGCTGGTTACCTAGGTCATTATATACCCTCCACAACAAACTTTTTTTTTTGCAGCTCCCACTTAATAATACATGATCAATCCTCTTGACCTTGGTTACAATCTGATATTATACATTTTGGTTATACAATATGATATTGCTTCATCCAGTTAACCCTTTCACACACATACCCCTTCATGTGGTCACTCTCCCCTAGATGGAGGCAATGTGACCCCATTGGTTACAAATAGCTTTTCTGATCCTATAGCCAGATCCAATACTCTCAAACCCTTTGTCTTCTCCATCACATGCTGCCTCAAGTAAGTATTGTTATCTCTCAGTAAGTGTATAAATTCCATTTTTTCCTGTCACACGATCTTTCCTCCTTTCAGTCTGTTTCTCCATAACTGAATTTCTCCATAATAATTACTTGATCTTGACTTAGATGTCTTGTAATGTTTCAAAGACATCATCTAGATGATTTCACGAGGGAAGAATTACTGGAATGGCCACAGAATTACTGTGTTACCAGAGAGTTTGGAATCTTGCATAGCATTCCATCCAGACTCTGGAGAGCATTTGAAATCAATGGAATGTATTACAGACACTTGCTAAGAGATTGCCTTTACTCTAACTACGGAGCATGGAGACAGATTTTTGGTTATAACAGCAAAACGTAATCAATAAAGAACAGCAGATCAACTTGCAGGTTGGCTCCATTCAAGCACAGGTATGTGTATATATCGACAAACTGTGGCAAGATATCTGAAACATGTAGGCTGATATGACCAAAGGCTGCAAATCTGCATCCCTTTATCCACAGCTCATTGTAGAGCATGTTTTTAGTGGTGTTGTATCAATAAAAATTGGACAAAACACCAATTTGATAATGTACTCTTTACAGATGAGTCATTCTTTTTTCTGATTCTAGATGACACTTAATCTGGTGTGAAAGTGGTACTGCTTACCATTACGAGAATGTTCTTGAAAGGGACGGATAAGGTGGTACTGGAGTCATGTTGTGGGGAGGCATTATGCTTAATGGATGCACCAAGCTAGAAATGTTGGAAAGAGGGACCATGACTGGTGAACAATATTGCAAAGAAGTCAACGTCATATTTGATTGTTCCATGGTGCTGTAGGCGAAGAATTAATTTTTATGGATGACAACGCCACACCACATCATACATATGAGAAGTGGAAATGCTTCTGGAGACTAAGGATATTAATGGAATTGAGTGGCCAGTATGCTCTCAAGATCTCAACCCCATAGAATATGTTTGGGATGCAAGAGGGCGATGCATTGCTGCTCAATATTTGCCTCAATAACTCATGAATCACTTGGTGCTAAGCATGGTACGGCATTGTTAGAGCTGCATTGCAGTTTGGGGTGGACATATTCCATACTGAAATGTCTCTGCATAGTTTTCTGCAAACAATGTACATTAATTCCTTAACTGCATCCTTAGGAAATTTGTAACTTTTTCCTAAAACATATTGCAATTTAATTTATATGAAATTTATAACATATTTTTTGTGTAATATAATTTATTAGTATGCTGCCAATAAATTTATGTCCACATTTGGCTCATGAAAATTTTTTCATATACAGGTAAAATGTAGTTTGTTCTTAGCCTACACTGAAGCCTGCAAAACTACTATAGATAGATTGCAGCCTGACTTTAAGAGAGCTAAACATTAAAAACTTGTCTCTCGTGCAAATGGCAGTTGCGCATTCCAATTCTTCACAAAAGGCAACTAGACATAACAGCCTTTGAAAGTGTTACTGCTTTCATCTCTCTTGAGCACAAATGGCACTACTGAACAACATCTAAAGACAAAGCTGACCTTCTGAATATGGAAAATCAAATTCCTGCTATCATTCTTCTTTTCCACCTCCTGCATAACTGACCAAGCAAATCACCTCTAACTATACAACAAACTGAATGTCTCTTATGGCCATTGCCAGAAAGACAGAACAAAAGGCTTCTGATCTTGATGTCTCTAGTTGCTTAAGAGATGTAGTTCTGAAACTAACACCAGTCTTTTATCAATCTCTACACCCTATCATACTCAGCTGGCATCTACTCCACAACATAGAATTAAGCCCATATTTAGTCTGTAAAAAAAAAAAAAAATATATATATATATATATATATATATATATATATATCTGCCATCAAACTTTTGGCTTATTGCTCTCACATCAGTATCTGTAAAGTATAGAGAAAGTCATCAGCAGACAACTTCATCTCTTGGAGAATTGCCAACTAATCAGTTACCACCAGTATTGATTTTGCTACTCAAGATCCACCACAGATTTTCTCTCCTATATCATCTGCCTTACACATACTGTGGAAAGGTTTGGAGAAGCCTGTGCTATTGCACTTGACATTTTCAAGGCATTTAATAGCTTGAAAATGTCAACCTAGTGATATACAACATAGAAGATTTCGCAGCAAATTACCATCTTATGGTGTGCCTTTCACCATGTATAATTGGGTCACCAGTTTTCTCTTGTGTCATTCACTGCAGGAAATGAAGTTCTCACTTTAGATTTCTCTATTAATGTAAGTATTCTTCAGGGCTCTATTATATTATCCAGCCTCTTCCTCATGTAAATAAACAACCTTCTCTCTCTCTCTCTCTCTCTCTCTCTCTCTGGTTTCAAACACTATCTGTAGTTTTGAAGATGGCACTCTTCATTCCTCCTACATATGTGACAAATCTTGCAGGGTTCAAACATCCCAATCTTCAAGATTTTTTACAGTCATTGTCCCAAAATAAGTTGTCATCGCTCCCATTGAAGAAGATGGTAGGGAGACTATCCTCCTTAATGGAAGTGAAGACAACTGAGTAAACTTCAATGCTTCCAAAACATAATCCTGTCTTTTTACTTGCTTAAAAGACCTTACTTCTTCCCTCTTCTTTGATAACACTCAGCTCAGTACTTGATATCAGATCTTTCTTCTTGAAATGATACTTAACTCTAGCCTTTTCTGTATGTGGCACGAACACATACTCCTATTACATCTTTTGCCCCCAAAAAATTTACATCTGTTTTGCTCAAGATGCAATTTTTCATCTGTCTGGCTACTAACTATGTACAAATCCCAAATTCATCCGAACCTTAGAATACTACTCTCACATTTGGGGATGCACCAAATGCTGTTCAAAAAAAAATCTTTCATGCCATTCAAAATAGGACAGTTTGACTTATTGATGATCCTCTCCCACAGGTGGTTGGATTTTGTATTATGCCTTTTGTACAGAGATAACCCACTGAACATACTACTGCATTAATTTTTCATTCCATCTAATCTGTTTTCTGGAAAAGCCTTCACTATGGAGGATTTCCTAAAAAGTACAATTTCCAGTTCAAAAAAAAAAAAAAAAACATCAAGTGGTTTCTTCTCCCTTTATTCCTATCCACACTCAGCATCAATCGGTCATAGGCTCTGCAACCTGTTGTATGTGGAAGTCATTAAAAAAAATCCCACAAATATTCTCTGCTTTATATTTGCTGTGATGTTTTTTCCTTTCTATGGATGTGAGCAGAGTATAGTCTCTTTATCCATACTTGTAGTAGATATTTTATTTTTCTTTTAAATGGATGCTAGCTGTTCTGTTGGTCCAGTGGGTGACTTGCAGAAACAGCAGACTCATGAAACAGAGAGATGGTGAAATTGATCTTTAGGAGAGCATATAAGGAATGCTAACTTACTGCTAATGGTGTGAGGTTTGAAAAGTGTATTGAGGTCATACTTAAAAGCTTTGGCAGATATTTTTTTTTTCAAAGGTACCTTAGATGTACAAGAATAGTCACATAACCTTTCTGTAATCTTGGCTGCTAATGGTATGTGGGAAGGGGGGGGGGGGACTTAATGTGTTATGAACAAAGCAAAAGACCATCTTGCATCTACCAGCTGATGTTCATTTTACAATCATTAACTGAAAAAGTGTGGTTGAATTACTGTTTAGAATTTTCTTTTCAATTAGCTGCATTCCAAATTATTATTATTATCCTAAGACCCTATGGAGTCAAAAACTCATCTAGGAGGTCCTTTTGTCATACACACAGCTCATCATACCTTGCTTTAAACACATTCAAATTTTCTGCAGATGTTACACTCTCAGGCAATGCATTCCAATCATTCACAACTCTCCGTGCAAAAAAAATCCTTCTCACTCCCTTGCTCACACCCTCCTTATACAGCTTCAGGCATGACGTCTTGTTCTACCCCAATCTCCCATCATTTTATGAAAAACCTCTTCAGCATTAATCCTATAACAACCACTTACCAACTTGTACATCTATCATATTACCCCTCTTCCTCCTATTCACTAGACTCTGTAAATTACATCTTCTCAACCTTTCTTTATATTCAATATTCCAGAGATCAGAAACTATTGTAGTCAATTGCCTCTAGACCCTATCCAACATCTCTTCGTCCTTTTGAAAACCAAGTGACCAAATCTGTACACAGTAGTCCATATGTGGCCAAATCAAGATCTTATACAATGGAATCAGAATCTCCTTACTTCTACAAGTCAGTGTCCTCCACATCATTCCCAGAATTTGTTGTGTTTGCCTCATGTTTTGGCAATGTGTCCTCTAAATTTTAGATCCTTATCCACCATCACCCCAAGATCTATTTCCTCCACATCCAACAATATATCCCCACAAAGCATAAATTATACATTCCATCTTTGTTGCCCAAAATTTAAAACCTTACATTTCACAACATTTAACTAGCATTCCCCACACCTGTGCCTATTTGCTCAGTCTGTTTTCAAGTCTTCTTGTAAGACCAGAACATTGGTTCTATTCCTCATAGTTCGTCCCAACTTTGCATCATCTGCAAACAACTGAATATCCCCATCAAAATCTTCTCCAATATCATTAACATACAAGTTAAACATCAAGGGTCCTAAAACAGATCCCTGAGGCAGACTGCTAGTGACTTCTCTTCCAGGATATTGCTCCCCATGCACAACTTGCTAATACCTATCAGATATCTAATCTCCAATCCAATGCACTAATCTAATATCTAACCCCATCCACTCTAGTTTGACTATTAACTTACCATGTGGTAATCTATCAAAAGCCTTTGCAAAATTTAAGTATACTACTATGTACTCCTTTGTCTAATTAAGCCATCACTTTATTGTAATAGGTAAGTAGATTACTAAAACATGATCTTTAGCAAATCCATTCTATCCATCAAAGATAATACCACTGTTGTCAACCCAATTCTGGATCATGGTTCTCACCAGCTTCTCCACACTTTACCACAAAAACTGACACACATATAGGCCTATAATTTAATGCTTGAGTTCTGTCACCTCCCTTATGAAGTGGCACAAACTTGCCTTCCTTCCACTCCGTTGAAACTTGGTGCAAGACTCATATTAAACAAATATGTCAGGGGCAGATGTCAACTCCCTGACACATTCCTTCAAAATGCATGGTGATATATCATCAAGTGCCACAGCCTTATTAACATCAAGTTTTCTTAATTCTCCATTTACCTCTTGCTCACTTACATTCAGTCCTTATCATCATCCACTGCTCTCAAACTCTCCATGATCTCACATTCACAAAAATGAAAGATCTTTATGAACTGCTAAATATCTCTACTATATCCTCTGCAGCAATTGTTCTTATGCTATTTTCTCTAGTCAATGTCATCCTACTATAATCATTCTTTTTTTTTTTTGCTGGCTACATATCAAAAGAACTCCCTAATTTTTTTGTTTGTTTCATTAACTACTGCTGCTCATACTGCAGTTTTGCTACCCTTAACAACTGAGTCACTCTCCTTACCTTTGTAATCCTCATGGGATTGATTATTTCCCCTCATCTTATGTTACCTCTGTAATGTCTTTTTCTCTGTATCACATGCTTAATCTTTTCATTCGTCCATTTCACACCTCCTTATTTAACATTCTGACCCTTGGAATACATTATACATTTAGACATTACTTCTACTAGATAGTTCTTGAATATCACCCAAGCAGCACTGATCTCCTTTCTATCCAACTTCTCTTTCCATGCTACACATGCAAGCTGTTTCTTGAGCTTCTCGTAATCTCCAGCCTTGTAGTTCTACATATACCTTTTCCTCACAGAAATCCTCACTCTGCTGGCAACTACCCCCAGATAATCATGGTCACTTTCACTGGAGGGTGATTTGGCACCTCATTTATAACAACATCCTTTAATGAGATGATTAAATCCACGACCCTCACAATCTTCTTGTACCTTTGTTGCATACCTTCTGATATAGTTGTCCCTCAAAAACTCGAGAAACTAATTTTTCTTCCGGTTGGGATGATGCTATCTCATCATCCCAGTCTATACTACCATAATTAAATTCTCTAATAATAATCACCCTTTTCTTATTTTCCTAGCTAATTTGATTATACATTTCATGGTTACTACCACCACATTACCAAATCTATAGCAACATCTGACTAAGTATTTCATTCTATTCACTTTTAACTCGCACCATGCTGCCACGATTTCCTTCTTGCATCTCTACCTTGTATGGCCATAACTCTTTTTCTATCATCAATAGCAATCCACGTCCCTTTTTACCCTTTCTATCTTTAGGAAATGCATCATACCCTTTCATCTCTATTCTTGTCAGGATGTCATCCTCATCCAACCTTTTCTCACTTATTCCAACAATTTTTGGGTGAACAAACTCAATCAATGTAACCATTTCATTTGCCTTGTTTATTATACTTCTAGCATTTGTATACAAACATAACAGCTTATTCCTGGATCTATAACAAGTTTTACTCATACCACTTATTAGATGCGACTTCTCCATACTTTCCTTGGGCCATTTCTTTTTCTCCTTACTTATCCCAGAACGTTCTTCAAATCCAGTTGTTTTCTCTAGATTTCAAATAATCCTCTTCCCTTTTCTTGTCTAAACATGCATTCACATCCCCTTGGAGCATCAACCTTCCTCATGCTGTTCCCCTGTCCACTCTGAGTCTCCATTTCCCTCTGTTGTCTCGCACACTTGTTCTCTCATTCTCTATACTGATGCTACCCACTTCTTCATTCATAATCACCACTTCAATCTCTCCTTCTTTACTTTCCTCCTCTTTCACATTCCTTCTTACTTGATCAGATTTATTCTTTGCACTCATTACTCCCCTTTCCATCAGCAGTCTCTTCAAATGATTCACACCAAAACCATTCAAATGCAGTTCACAGTTCAGTTCGTCCTTTAAACTCATTTCACACATTAGCAAATGAACAAATGTTGTAGAGTTGATTTTATCAATAACACATTTGTTAGCTAAAAGACCACATGATTCTTATATCTGATAACTATACTTGAAATTTCATTATACTGAACTTAAACTGAAAAAATATCAGAATTAAAGCATGTGAAAAACTGATATGCTTAACCTTTTTCTTGTGAGAACCAAACATTCAAAAAAGTTTTAAAATTTCTGCTATATCAGCAATGCTATTTTTGTGCAAAATGATTTCTTGCATGGACTATCTGGGTAGTTGGTCCTTCTTGTAGTAAGAAAAACCCAAGTTTCCAAGAAGAACACTCTCACTTTCCATATGATACTAGCTAACTCATCTTTAGTTGAAAAGCCCTTATAAATGTTCTTTCCATCCTAGACAGAATTCAAATACAGATATTTTTAACTAGCACTGTTTTTACCAGATAAATTAAAAAGTGCTTGATTTCTTTCATCTGTCTGTGTGTATTTCTTCTTTCTTTCTTTTTTTTTTTTTTTTTTTTATTGCATTATCAATATGGACTGGTTTACCCACTCCATTCTCAGTTGCATAACTATTTTTCTTATAGGCAGTCACTTGTGCTACCAGCACAAGTGACCGCCTCCTGTTAATGTACTGCATCACATTTCTGAGAATGAATTACTAATCTATATCAGTAGTAAGAATTCATCTTCAAGACCACTGAGTCTCTAAAGATGAGTTGCCCATTCTCTGAGATTGGAATCCATAGAATGAAGCCATTTTTAAAATGTAAGTTGGTGAATAAAACATTAAATAAAATAAATATCAGTGCTACAAAGTAAAAGTTGAAATACTTATAGACCACTCATGGGAGGTTTTCATTTCACACAAAGATCATTAAACTATGCTCATTTGCTCTTTCCACAAGAACCAGCCACTCTTCATACAAAGAATCTGTTCTTCATTTCCTTGCTTATACTCTCCTTTTATACTTCTTAACTTCTAGGGATAGCCTCTTGATCTACTCATCTTCCTCCATTCTATGAAAATTCTCTTCCACATTAATTTGGTAACAATCTAGTATGTCTCAACTGTATCCTCCTCTCTCTGCCTCCCATTCCTTTAACTGGTCTATCAGCTCTAGAGCTTTTCTAATGTCCTCATGACTGTGCAAAGTACCAGATCAAGGCCTTATACAATGAAAATCTCTTCTACATGTCAGGGGCCTCCTCACCATTGCCATAATCTGATGGGATGCCTTCATAGTTTTTATCAATGTGACCTCTAAACTTCAGATCCCTATCCACCAGATCTCTCATTACCTCCACTTCCTTCAAAATTTCCCCATCTATTGTGGACTTTGTATCCTTGCTTAGCAGATTTTAAGACCTTATACTTTGCAGCACTGAATTAGTATCTCCACCAGTGGTTGCCCGTGAAGTTTTAAGTCGGGGTGCTGCGTATACAAAATTTAAAAAAAAATCATTCTTTTTTTTACTAATTAGTAACCAATTTATTAATAAATAAATCTACAGATTTATTTATAATAAATTGGTTACTGAATTTATTTTCAATAAATTCAGTAAGAATTTTTTTTTAATTATTTTGTATAGGCAGCACCCCCACTTAAAAGTTCACGGGCTGCCACTGATCTCCACTCACTTGGCCTATGCATCTATTCAGAACCAAATATTTCATTCTGGAAAAAAAAAAAAAATCATTCCAGCTAGACTTAGTAGGCAATGTAGTAATGTTTTGGCACTCTCTTTGAATAGGTTCCCAAATTTAAAACAGCATCAATGAAAAAATACAGGCATTTAACCAAAAGGTCTCCTTGCTGTGTGAGACCAGAGATTTTTAATAGCAGATGTAAGATCAGTATTCTTGCATTCTCTTCTGAACCAAACGTCTTCTCTTGTCAAAGTATGAGGAATGACAATTACGAAGAACCTGGGAGTGAAAGAAGAGACTGTTTATCTTTGATGGGAGTAACATGCAGAGGGTTTATTGACAGAGAAAATAGTAGGTGTCCACTTATATTTTTCTTTTAGGATTTTTAAAATTCGTTCAGACTATATTGGGTCCGAGTTCTTAGGAGCAGGCTTGTATGTATCTATGGTAATCTTGATCTTCTTTGTGATGAAACTCTGCTGCATAGTTGTTTGGATAGTGTCTAGTTTAAGATCATAACAGTGGGAGAAGATGATGTGTGCTCTGTTAAGAGTTGTACTGATGCCTGTGTTTTTGAGAAGGATATGTGCTGTTGATTTTGATTAGGAATTAAGATAGAGAAGCTTCAGGATGTGGCCACATAATGAAGATATCTACATGGTATATCCAAAAAATGATGGTTCTAGTTATAAGGAGATAAATAAAAAGTCTTCTAGATACTCCAGATAATAATTTGCTAAGGAAGGAGAGAGGACTCCCCATAACATTACCTTTAATCTGCATGTCAAGTTAGTTATTTTTACAGATAAAAATAAAGTTGCCTGAATGCATAATGAAACCAAAAAGTAATTTGAATATGTGTGGAGAAAAAACTTTTACTAAATAAAGACAATGTCAAAGTTGATCAAGTTGCAAGGGAAGTTTTTTTTTTGGCAAGAAATTGAATGAATATTTTTTACAAAATGAATGGGAATAGCCAATAAAATTACCTAAAAGCCAAGACAGCAACTTTGCTAAGTAGTAGTTTTCTTTTCTTTTGTTTAGAACAGACAGCATAGTCTACAAGTAGTGTAAGAGAAACACCTTTATGAATTTTTGGTGGAACATAGAAACAAGAGGTTATACCAAAGTGAGATTTCAATTTCTTGATAGCATCTTTGCTAATAACTTTGTCAAGTAATGAATTCAGTTTTTTAATTTGGCTCTTTGTACAGTTATGCTCAATCTCTTGGTAATTACTTCATCCACAAAGAGAAGAGTTATTTTCCACTTATGTTAATACTAGTCATTCCCTTATATATGCAGTATTTTTCTCCCAATGACTCCTAATAATCCAAGTTTCCAAACATGATCTGATCTCTCCTTTAACATTTGTTACATCAGGCTACATTAGACTATTAGCTCTACTCTTAATGCTGAGCTACTAAATGTAGTTCTGCCTATCTCTAGACAGTTTCCCTGTTGCTCTTTTAATAAACATGGACTTCCTCTCAACTGTAGGTTTGATTTCCTCTTGTCAGAGCACTCCATAGCTTAGTTGGTTTTGACAATGCCTTTTGGTTTGAAAGACCTGGATTTTAATCATGTTTAAGATGTTTAGGATATTTTTCAACTGAAGGTGAGTTATCCAGTCTCATACAGAGGAAGCAGAATTGTCCTCCCAGAAACTCAGATTTTTCTCCTACAAAGCAAACAAACCAGCTATTAAAACACATACAATTAACTCACTGGCCTCATAGCCTGAGTTAGTTTGGCCATAAATCCAAAGCAAAAACTGGCACTCAACAACCCTGCCATAAACTAAGGTATTTTTTATTTCAGGGCATACAAATGGGCATCTATTGTTTTTTCTACATAATAAGAGGCTCTAATAAAACTTGTTCATCCATCTAACTCACTAATCTAATATCCAATCCCATCCTTTCCAACCCATTCACCAACCTGTCATGGAGCAGTCTATTGAAATCTGTCTATTTGGTATTAAACTAAAACCTAGAACTCTTGCTTGCATGTTAGATAATATCTTCATAGTAAAATGTCCCATACCCATGATATTATACTGGTCGGGACCCTCGATTAGTAGTGTTTCTATTAATAATAATTCTTTGTGTATGAAACCTATACAGTGTGTCCTCTAAATTTCAACACCTCATTCATTCACCATCTACCCCAATGACTCCTAAATCACTTGCAATGCAGTCCCATTAGTATGTACAAAGACAAACAGGCTTCATGGAGGCTTCTCAGTCTCCATGAAGCTTGTTAATATCATGAACAGAAAACTAAAAATACATATATTAATATTTTCAAATGATTCCAATTTAATTTTTTGGAATAAACCAAAATTAGTATACTAAATATATATATATATATGAAAGAATGATCATTAACTCGGTTAACATACATATTTTTTAAAAAGAATTGAATGACTAGAACCGAGATTTAAGTAAAAAGGTTTTAATATAAAAACACGACTAGTTTCGGCTTGTAACAGCCTTCATCAGGTGACATTATAAAAGAAAGAAAAAACACTGAAGCTTAAATAAATGATGAACATCATAGAGAGTCTCTATACATAATTGACATTAAATCGTTGTGGTTGTATTTAAAGCTGTTCTTTCGTTTGTTGTATTGTTTGGAAAGTATGTGCTAGTAGCAGCTCGTGAACGCCAGTACATGATTACAGCTGAATGACTATCTGGGAGGTTGTAGCTCAAGTTATTATTTAGATGAACAGGATTGAAGATGATTTCCCTAGATTCCACGATTTTTCTCTCTAGTTCATCATTGCAATGGAAGATGTTAGTAGATTTTCCCCAGCAGACTTTGTGACTTTAGCTTTCATCATTAGGATTAACCGAGAAAAAGATATGACTTGATAATACACTGCTCACTGTCTTTTGTAAGTAATATCCCTCATGTGTTCTTCCATATGCAATTCAACAGAGTTGTCTGTCTGCCCAAAGTAATATCCCTCATGTGTTCTTCCATATGCAATTCAACAGAGTTGTCTGTCTGCCCAAAATAAGGAATATCACAATCACACAATATTTTATATACACCAGGGTATTTGAGATGATGATGACAAGGTTTTGGGTGGCTTATTAAGAAATGGATCTTTGGAAGTGGAGTGAACAAGGTTCTGATATTGTATTTTCTTAGAACTTTTGCTAATTTATGTGAGACTGTACTTATGTAAGGAATAGATATATTGCCTTTGAATCTATTTGTTTCTTCTGAAGATGTCTAGGAGGATTAAGAAGGAATCTTTCAATGATTCTCTTGGAATATCCATTAACTTTGAATTAAGTTTTGAGATGGTTTATTTCTGTAAGAAGTTCATTTGGATCATCCAGAAGAGAACGTGCTCTATGTCCCAAGGTGGAAATTATTCCAAGCTTATGAGGAGGGAAGTGATGGGACTGACTATGCAGATATCTGTTGGTATGTGTGGGCTTTCTATATATCGATATTTTGAGTTTACCAGAAGAGCGGGTCAGTTTGACATCAAGAAAAGGCAGGGAATTATCTGTTTCAAGCTCGGCAGTAAACTTAATACTATGATGTCAGCTATTGAGATGTTTGAGGAAAACCATAAGGGAATCATGTCCATGGCTCCAAATAATGAAGACGTCATCTACATAGTGTTTCCAAACTTTAGGTGTTAAAATAAAGGAAGAGATAGCCTTGGTTTCAAAATCCTCTAAGTAAATGTTTGCGAGTACAGGGGATAAAGGATTACCCATAGCCAGTCCATGATTTTGCTTGTATATAGTATCTTGAAATCTGAAGTAACCGGACTTGATGCAATGTGTAAGCAAGGCTAACATTTTTTTGGATAACTTGTCCTTGAGTAATGTTAGGGCTTCATCTGTTGGGACATTAGTGAACAGAGAAGTTATGTCCAAGCTAGCCATGATTTCATCTTCATCAACTGTTGTATCCTTGATGTATGTAACAAATTCTGTAGTATTCTTGATAAAGGATGGTGACTTGCCTGAAAAACCTTTGAGGTATTTGGCAAGATATTTTGAAAGGTTGTACGTCGGAGAATTGATACCTTCTACAATGGGGCATAGTGGGGATTCTCTTTATGGATTTTAGGAACACCATATATGCGAGGAATTAACGGGTGGAGAGAGCGTAGAGATAAGTGAACATTTCGGGATAATTCAGTGGTTGTTTTTAATAAGTTGTTTGTACGATTCTGAAGTTCAAAAGTTGGATCTCTCTCGAGTATTGAGTAGGTATCATCTTGTAGTAATTCAAGCATTTTATCCGTAATCTTCAGAATTGAGGATGACTGTTGCATTGCCTTTATCTGCAGGAAGGATAATTATATCTCTGTTGTTTTTTAAACTTTTAATAGCTTTGCATTCTGTTAAAGTAATGTTATAAGCAGGTGGTTTTGCGTTATTGATAATAAAGATTGATTCAATACATAGAAGGTTTGCATCTTGTGGAGGGAGAAAAGAAGTAGCTTTTTCTATTTTTGTAAGTAGTGTCTCCTTTGGTATAAATTTTGGGGAAGGGATAAAATTTAGACCTCTACTAAGGATGCTTTTTTCTTCATCTGAAAGTATATAAGAATATTTGTTGATAATGACTTTGTCAATATTGATGTGTGGTTTGGAGAAGTTCCTATTATTTCATATTCTTTTTAATGGTTCAAATTTTCTTATAAGATTTACTTTGTTATTATATTGTATTGTGGCTGCTTGAGATTCACAGTTTATATTAAAGGTATATGCCAACTTTCATTATCTAGAGATTCTTCCAGTTTTTCCGCTATAGTTCTTTTTTTATTGAAAAGAAAAGCGAGAGTTTGTTTAGTATCCAAGATTCTTTCAGACAGGAGGTCTAATTTAGCTTTATGATAGATTCTCCTCGCTCGTTCAGTTGTTATATTTTCTTTAAAGGACATAAATTTAAGAAAGACAGCATGAAATTTTCAATGTTTTCTCGGCTAATCCTAATGATGAAAGCCAAAGTCACAAAGTCTGCTGGGAAAAACTAATAACATCTTCTGTTGCAATGATGAACTAGAGAGAAAAATCGTGGAATCTAGGGAAATCATCTTCAATCCTGTTCATCTAAATAATAACTTGAGCTGCAATCTCCCAGATAGTCATTCAGCTGTAATCATGTACTGGCATTCAGAAAATGCTACTAGCACATACTTTCCCAACAATACAACAAACAAAGCTGTTCGTTAAATACAACAATGTTGTATTTAAAGAACAGCTTTAAATACAACCACAATGATTTAATATCAATTATGTATAGAGACTCTCTATGATGTTCATAGTTTATTTAAGCTTTAGTGTTTTTTCTTTTTTCTTTCTTTTATAATGTCACCTGATGAAGGCTATTACAAGCCGAAACTAGTCGTGTTTTTATATTAAAACCTTTTTACTTAAATCTCGGTTCTAGTCATTCAATTCTTTTTTAAAAAAAAAAAAAATATATATATATATATATATATATATACATATACACACACACACACACACACACACACACACACACACACACACACACACACACACACACACACACAGACTGAAATTGTGGCTAGTGCTGCATTGTCTAGAATTCTGATTTGGCAACTTTTTTCCATCCATCTATCTAATTCTTCTGTCCTTGGGCAGGTTGAGTCTCCTAATGAGTTTTTTTTTTTTTTTTTAAATCAAGACAAAATAACTACTATGTAACACATTTTTTAATATTCTCAAATAAGTTGGCATTGGATAAAAAAAAAAAAACTATATATAAAATGATAAGCAAGCTAAGCAGAGTTGGTTAGCAGATTTAAGTTGTATTTGTTTGCCAGTAACTAAGAATAAACTGTAATTTCTTAAGAATTGAAAAAAACAATTTTTTTTGTGTAAGTTGCTATATATCAATACTTATTACCATGATTTTAATTCTCAAACTGTTGTGACTATTTCATTATTTGCTTTGCTTGTTAATCTAGTTCCTCAAGATTCTTCAGCCAAGAAAATTTTGTTGTATAATTTTGCTCTTTAGCAAAATCAGTGATTATATTCTTTGAGCAATTACTTGCCTAGTTGGCTGAGTAGTTCACATATCTGCTCTCCACCCAACAACCTGCAGATTCAAATCCTGCAATGGACATGGATGCATACAATTGCCTTTAGGTGGTAAATGAATTTTATCACCCACTGTGTGAGACCACTGCTCTGCTTATTGGAAACCTGAAGTAGCTTGAAGTAGTTTCATGTTTGGTCTCTAGATCATGGTTTCTAGACCAGATCAAAAAAAAAAAAAAAAAAAAAAAAAAAGGAAAAAATATTACAAAAAAAAATTTCCTTATCCCACCCACAGTTCTGATGTATTATGAGTTTACAACCATTCATGAGTGAGTCACATAAAAGAATTTAAAATAGCACTGTGATGTTTTCTTTTAGTTGATTTTTTGTTATTTCATGTATATATATTTTTTTTTGGGGGGGGGGAATTGTACACATTATAACAATTGATTACTTCAGTGGTGAGGTGATGAGTAACATATAAGACAATTATTGTTACACTATACAAAACCTCGATCAGACCACATCAGGATTGCTTTGCACAAATTTTAACATTTGGTTTATGGGATAAGAAAGCACAAAAAAGTTAAGAAAATATAACATCAGGACTGTATGCCCATAAGGAGATCCTCAGAGCTTGGTAGGTAGGAAGGAAAGAGGTAAAATAGAAATAAGTTGGTTAAGAGGCAAGGGAGTGAGGAACAAATGTTTTTGCTTTGTAACCAGAAGGATGCCTATTGACAAATTGCCAGTTTGCTAAGCTGCTCTTTGACATATAAGCAAAAATCCATAATCAAATTCCCGATATGTATCCTCAGGGTATATGTGTCCCTTAACTTCTTTTGTCCACCATGGTGTTCTTATTTTTCTATCCTTGCAGACAACTTCACCACATACCTCCTCCTTAGGTGAATCAATGTCTTCTTTGGAGTTTGCCACTGAGACTCCAAGATTTCGTTCTTGTTTTCAATTTGTTTAATTTTTTCTTCAATAATGTATGTATAGGCTAGTCTACAATTTACTTGTAAAAGCTGCTCAACTTTAATTCTGTTTCTTACATACCATTTTTATCCTGCTTAGTACTAAGTAATGGCCACTTCCAATTTCAAATCCTCTGTACACTCTTGTCCTGAATGAGCATGATGATATCACTATCAACAATGATGTAGTCAAGGATGCTTTTATTTCTTGTGTGTTCTCTCCATGTGAACTTGTGCACATCTTTATGTGCAAACATGGTGTTAGTAATGTCTTCTGCTCAGTACACAGATGTGTATTGAGCAGAAGTCCAGTAAATATTTACCATTATTATTAGCTTTGCTCTTTTCTCCAAATTTTCCCAAAATGTTCCTATATGCCAGGTGGAATTCATTTCCTACTCTGCTGTTCAGATCTCCAACAAGGATCACTTTTTCCATTTTCTTTATGTCAACTGCCTGTTCTAATGACTCAAACAATTTCTTCACTTCTTCCCTGGAGGAACCTTGTCTGGGACCATAGGCACAAATAAGTTTTACTGTCCATGTCTCACTTTTGAAGTTTGCCCACATAACTCTACCTGAAACTGCCTTCCAATCAAGAAGTTTATCTTCATGTTTGGTGTTGAATGCTATCGCTACTCCTTCCTTTCCTTTATCATTATTGCCTGAAAATAACATATTATACTTATTATTTAGTAATATCTCACTTTTTTTGTCAATTATTTTTGCAAGTTCGATTTCCTTTCCATTAATACTCTTTATGTTGATAGTTTCTATTTTCAGTTCTTCTGATGTTGGGTTTATTCTTCCAGATGTTGAGTTGGAGCTTGTTCCATTAGCTGTCTTTTCACTGTTTGCCCTGCTTCCCTGATGAAATGGTGAAAATCCAAAGCAAAAATCCATTATTCACAAATAGGACTTGAAAAAGCCTTATTATTGATACCACAGCTAAAGTCGTGTGGAAAGTTTCCATATTTTATCCTAGCATAAGAAGAAAAATAGTTTGCAGGAAATAACTTCATAACTTGCCTTATATTTATTGTGTTTTTGACTGCAGTGAATATTCATTTAACATCACAAGTTGTTCTAAGTCTTCATTAACAGAAAAGTCCATTCTCCAGGAAGTGCACTATCTATTGGTCAATTTCAACATCACTTCTCTTTTTACCATCAGTCTTGGCCAGACACGTGAAAAATTTTGTCAGATGATTTTTCTATATTAAATATTTTCAAGTTTCTCATACAATCAAGCTGTTTCACTAAGAACTAAATCTTTAAAAAAATTCAAGAAAAAGCAATGGAAACCCAACATTTTCACTCTTGGTCACCACCTTCATCATGAACATTTGGAACAACTTTTATTTCAATCTGTGCAATTTTTTAACATTTTATCATTAAAATTTTTTCTTATAAATTTTCAAGAGTTTTTTAAAATTAAATGCAGTGGCTAGGTAGTAGCTGTGTGTTTATAAGTGTATAATTATTTTTATTATTTTTGAACAAGCTTCTAAAAAATATTTTTTTCATTTAAACTTTTGTTAAATTTTTTTAACAAAGTGTAATTTACAGTTTCATTTGTGCATAAGTATTTTGCACTAGATCTGGATCACTCTTTTTTTTCATTTTCTTTATTAACTTGCCATGTATATATCTTTAATAATAGTAACAAAAAACAATTTAGATAATTTTATTAAAAGAGTAAAAATAAATTAGTCCTCATTGCTAACTGATTGTGAAATTTGCCTTTTTTTTTTTTTTTTTTTTTTGTCCAATTTAATCATAGTCAAGAACCCTCTATACTTAGGTTTCCCTACCCTAAAATGAGAGACTTCTTTGACATATTTTGGCTTCTGCTGAGAGCTACTCAGTATAAATCTGGATCCCTTGAAGATAGTGTGAACTCAATAGCAGAGGTCATCTGTCATCTTGCCCTAGAGAGGAGGGATCCATACAACATTTGATTTTTTTCTATACTGAAAGATGACTGTCATTACTGAGTTGGCCCTCATTAAGAATCCACCTTCCTATTTATGAAACCTCTATAAAAGTTAATGGACATAGGCCATTACATCCTTAGGACACTTAGACCCAGTCATGAAGTTACTTCACATACAAACTATTACTGTTTGCTTATGTCATGATAAAATATAGATGAAAGTGAATATAATTATCAAGTATTATGATTATGAGCCTGCTTCAGGTTGTTCAAAGATGATACTCCACCACTTTCTGCTATACACCTCAGTTTTGAGAGATTATCCTTTGTTCTTCCTCCTCCCTTCTACATATAGGTACTGAAATATTTCATCCATCTCTGTCCTATAAAAGTTTTTCCCTTTATCAACTTACAAGTTACTATCATATCACTTCTCTGCTTATTCACAAGAGATGCTTATGTTACCTCAATCTTCCCTCATACTCAACATTCCACAGCCCTAATATTATTGGGGATATTACTTGCTACCTTGCCTCTCTTGGAAACTAGATCTGAATACAGTAGTTCAAGTGATCATATCAAAGCCTTGTAAAGAGGCCTTGATATGACGTCCTTATTTAGGAATGTTCTTCTCAGCATCACTAATATCCCTTGGCATTTTCACCACCAGTGAGGCCCCTGAACTTTGTTCTACCATCACTCTAAGTCTTATCCTCATTAATTTCTTGGAGAAAAATCCCATCAATGTAATATGCAATCCAGTATCTCTTCAACCCCAAAACATAACTATATTTGGCAATGGGCATCCGTTATCATTTATCCATACTGTACAGTCTTTAAGGTAGTATGAAAGAGGAGGATACTCTTTATCATTCTAACTAATTTAGCATTATTAGCAAGCAGATGGATATCTCTCTTCAAGCTTTGTAATATATAAATTGAAAAGCAGTGGTCTAAGTTCAGATTTCTTTGGTAAACTTTGTCATCCTCACATTCTGTTTCCCCCCCCGAGCATTTCATATTGATATCTATGAGTCAGCAATCTCTCAGCTAAGACATTAGTTTGTTTTTCTCAAATACTGAATTCATGTTATATAGTAACATTCCATCAGATGTTTGTAACAAGTCTCTAACATGATAGCAAAGCAGATAGAATACTATTGTTTTTATATAAGCAAGCAGATTTTTTGTATGAATATTATTATTATTATTACGTGACACCTCCAGGGAGTTCAAAGACTCATCGAGGGAGGGCACCCACTCTACAACTCTATCTCCGCCAATCAATCCACCACCTAACAAACCGCAACCACACCACATCCACCACCACTACTAGTATTTTCACAGACAATCACAAACATCCATGCCCACAGCAGGATTTGAACCCGCAGCCCCTTGGCTGGAGAGCAGATACGCTAACCACTCGGCCAACCAGGCTGGCAAATTATAATAAATAACTTTAATAATACAGTACTTTTCTAGTGTATGGAGCTACTTTGTATTAGTGGTCATTCAGTTTTTGGTTTTATGCTATTGATAACAACACAATTACCAAAATGAAATTAAGTTTATTAAGTCTACTAATGTTTTACTGAAGTCTGATTTGAATTCTTGACACTCTGAACTGCAAGTAAGCACTACAACAGATATGCAGTAAAAACATTCAAATTCTACTTGTTAAATGCAAGAACTATAATACAAATGATCACTTTTTTCTCCAGGCTATCTCACATTAATGCATTATGCTGGAATCTTAATGTTACAGGCTCTCAAAGTTTGAGTAATGTAATAAAACCAAACTTGAAATTATGGAAATAGAATATTTAAATGTTGATGCGAACTCAAAAAATAGCCTTTAAGATTTGTATCCTTCTCTGTTAAGATTGTTGTTTGTTTCCTTCTGTCTTATACTGTGTGGCATGTCCAAGATGTCGTGTGCTGGGCCAGACTTGCCATGATGATGATCAGCCTGTATGTTCACCCACTACAGGGCAAACACCTCTCCCATTGCAAGAGAATTGCATCTACTTCTCCCATGGTGACCCAGTCCATCTTGGGAGAGTGTATACGTATTTGTATGAAGGTGAAAGACAATCACAAACATCAATGCCCTAGGTGGAATTCAAACCTGCAGTCTCTTGGCTGAAGAGTGGATATGCTAACCACTGTTGTAATGTGCATATTTTCTATGTTCTTCAAATATGAAAATTTACAGTTTCTTCCAATTTGTACATGCATTCTATACTAAGATATGACAAAGGATAAAGAAGATTCTTAATGAAGAAGATAAGACTTGACAGTTTGATACAGGGTTGGTGATGAGTGATGACGATAAACTCATAAAATGAATATCAAACTCAACCATTCAGTATACTTAAAATGTTTCATTTAAATACATAATATTTAAACTGTAGTAATTAATCAAGTTTCAGTTGCTTAAGTGCTGCTTGAATTCATCCTAAAGTTTAATGTGATGTTTAGTGACTCTTCCTCCAGTTACAGAGAATCATTCTTACCAGTATAAAATAACCTGGCAAATTCTTCATTAAATATATATTCTCTGTAGAAATATTACTGTAAATGAAGTAATCATTCTTAATAATTGCCACATGATGAAAAAATTCCTTGTGATTTCTTCTGGTCTGAGTGTTTGATTCCCTCAAATTTGATTCCTGCTCTTCTTTCCTTACCATATTTGCCACATTATACTCTCATGCAAGATTCCAAAGTATCTGTTTAATTTTGCCATCACCACTTCACTCTTATCCTGTTTCCTTAAATGTTGTTATACAGTACATTTTAACTGTGCCATGACCAATCCTTTGCTATTAAACTCTCAAAGAGCCTCATGAGCTCTTCACACATCATTTGCCCCACAATTCTGCATACTGAACAATCTTTGCCACTTCAAGTTAAATCCTTATGATTGCTCTCGCCAACCAATGATGGAACTAATGCCTCAATCACAATATCACATCATCTTCCCAAATTGTTACATCTACATAATAAACATCTACAAAACCATTTTTCACCAAGTGGACATTGAATATTGCTATTAAAATAAATGTCCACTTGGTGAAAAATGGTGAAACAAACCATAGATACATTGAATATTGCTATTAAAATAAATGTATCTATGGTTTGTTTCACGCATCATGGCTCATTTATAAGTGGTGATTTCTTTTGATGTGATACAAGTATAGTAATATGGAAACTCTTTTCATGTTCGTTTAGAGTACTGTACATGATTATAATCAGGTCAGCATGCTATCATGTTATGCTAAGTGAGGTATATCAAATATCAAGGATAGGTGTGCTTTCTCTAAAGAACACAAAGATTTAAGTATGACATACAAAATTGAATGCCATATATCCTCAAGTTGAAGTTGCATCACTTGATTTACTGACTTTAATCGTGTAACCTCTGATCTTCTATCCGAGGTATTATAAAGCTATGTAACTAAGAGCCTGTAGACTTTTTTTTTATTGTGCCCGAGAACAAAAATATTGCATCTAACTGATGTAGTACAAGGCATACAGTTTCATGGTCACTTTCTCTTTTTTATATGCTGTGCTTGATTTACTTCCTAATTTATTTATTTATTATTAACACACTATTTTTCTTTCCAGACTATTAGTTATTTATTACCCAATCTCCAGCAATGTTATGTTACAGTAACCTTTCATACGATATTCAGTAATATTCCTGTATAAAATTTAGGACTGCTAAAAAGTGTATATCTTCTCTATTACAGAGTAGGGAAAGTATTTTAAAAAAGTGTTGAAGTTGTAGCTATAAAATAGAATTTTAAAAAAATCTGATAGTGAATCAAAATATTACATTCAGGGGATACTCTTAGAGAAGTTACGAGTACTGCATTGGCTATAGAGGAATCCATACAGTGAACTGCCAATTACTGATGGGATCTCTAAATTAAGTAGAAGTTGGTTAATATATTTTCTCTATTTTGAAAGGAAAAAATTATCTGTTATGTTGTACCATCATTTTCTATTTTGGTTTAAGCCAATAAGAATACAATTTGGTCAGCTAAATCCCAAATTGCCAACCCATCCTCATTCATTCCTCATTCATGGACATTAGGTCAGAAGCCCTGGTCGGTTCTCCGCATTCCTTTAAAGGCTATGTGGAGGTCTTCTCTCAGTTATACAGCTTTGATCCTTAAGCACCCTTATCAGATCTTATATTTCAATGTTGGAGTCTTGAAGGCAACAGACTGATTTGGAAGAAAATTGTAGATAGGAAGTTAGTAATGATGTAAATATTTCATGTAGTACTATCATATCTTGTACACCCCTTGAGGCTACATGGCAAGATTTTGATGATGAGGAGGAGGAAAAATTATCAAATCAATTATAAAAAAAAAGAAAAACTTTTCATATAACTTTGTTTATTTTGTTTTGAACAGAACAAAATTTTGATATAGTTTTCATCACTTATTTTAATGTAAACTATATATAGGTTACTTTTCATGTGCTATGAAACTATATTGATAATATAATTTTTTCTCATGTATTTTGGGATAAACTATATATGGGCTATTTCTCATGCTAACAGGATAAATGCTGGTAGAATAGGATAGCACATAATTTAAAAGAAAAAAAAAAAAAGCTACATAAAACAGGCCTTTTCTCTGAACATTGATCTAACAGGGTGGTAGCAGACTGGAAGTGTCTAATTATAAGGCCAGTTTATGTGTCATCAGTAGTTGTTAAAGTCTTGGAGAAATTAATAAGGGACTATATACAGCATTGGGCAGATGAGGGTAATGTTATTTGTGAGAATCAACATGGATTTGTTAAGGGATGCTCTTGCTTTAATAATATGATTGGCTTTTGTAATAAAGTGACAAGAGCAATTGATCAAGGAAAGGCATATACTGCCATTTTTTTAGATTTTGCAAAGGTGTTTGACAAGGTGCCACATGATAAGCTAATATTTAAGTTACAGCACATGGATTTAGATGTCGGATTAGTCAGCTGGATGCAGGATTAACTATCTAATAGGTATCAGAGAATTGTGTATGGTGGAGCAATATCAAGGAAGCAGAAGGTTACAAGTGGGGTTCCACAGAGCTCAGTACTGGGACCTGTATTGTTTAACGTTTATATCAATGACATAGTCAGTGAATTACATGGGGATATTCAGTTGTTTGCAGATGATGTGAAGCTGGTAAGGGTTATTAGTAATAGTACAGATCTGGCTGTTCTGCAAGAGGATTTGAATAAACTAGACAGATGGGCAAATGAATGGAGGTATCAGTTTAATGCAGCAAAATTTAAGGTCTTGAAGTTTGGGATACATCGATAGGAGGCTGCATACTCGATTGGAGGAGCTGTACTGGAGGAAGTAGGGGAGGCAAGATCTGGGGTGATGATCGATAGAAAACTGAAATTCAGGGAGCATATTGCAAAGGTGGTGAAGCTAACCCAGAGGATTGCTGCAATACTGAGAATGACGCTGGCCTGCAGAGATAGAAGAGTTATTAGTCCGTTGTATAAGACCCTGAACAGATCTCAAATTTGGTCACAAGGATTCGAAGGGGATAAATTAACCATGGAGAGGGTGCGGAGGCAGATAACAAAAATGGTTTCAGGACTGTATGTTAGTTATGAGGATCGGCTGAGGGAATGTGGACTGCAGAGTTTGGTGGATAGAAGAAGGAGAGGAGATATGATCAAGACTTTTAAACTGTTGAGAGGCAGTTACAGGGTGGGCACTGGGGAGTTCTTTTGCTTGGTGGAGCAGCAGGAAGGAGCGATGACAAGGGGCCATCCCTGGCAAGTGTGAAAGGAAGATGTGAGCAAGAGGGTGAGGAGTGGTTTCTTTGCATGGAGGGTGGCAGAATTGTGGAAAACACTGCTTGACAGAATGGTAAGAGCAAGAACGGTGATTGAATTCAAGGAATGGTATGATAGACTTTGTGTTTCCTAGGAAGAACCTTCCGCGATGAGTCTCTTGACTCCATGGGGGCCTGAATAATAATAACAATCAGGAAATATCACCATGGGCAGAATATTTTCTAGTATTCAGGTTGTTCAAGATTTTTCTGACATTTATAAGGCTCTGTCTCTGGTGAAAGAAAAGAACAGTACTGAGTAAGATGTTTAGTAAAGGAAGAGGAAAACGTTTTTCTGTACATGAATTAGAGGATAAGTGTGATTCTTCATTTTACATCTGGAATCGTATAACAAGCATGAAGTAAAAAGAGTTTCGTAAGGAAAAACGGTGATTCTAGGAGAGCAGCCTGGTTGTGATTCTAGAATGCATAATTGGTTTACTTCGTCATAAAAAAACTGCTATTCATGCCATCTGTATATATAATGCTATCAATGCACTTCATTTTCTTATGCTGTCGGGATGTGATAAATTTATAATAAAGTGTGTTTTTAGAATAAGCGATAAACAGTTGCACTGATAATTTTTTCCTCTCCTAAATTTGGTGGCTTGTCCAGATTGAAGACATCCCCCCCCCCCCGACACACACACTCCTCTTTAACTGCTTTGTGTATGTCCCTTCATTTGGATTACTTATGCCATCTATTAAGGTCAAAACTTCATTTTCATTTGATTTGTAATGTAATATTTATTCCTTGCATGTAATTTTACACTGTTGGGAGCTCTTGTTCCAGCTTCATCCGCTTATATTGTGTCGTGAACGAAAGGAATACGCTTCATAAAAGGCTTCATATATGGTCGTGAATTACATCTCATTGAATATTTCGATTTGTAGGCATGTATCATGTACCAACAGTTTTAATAAATATATAATATTAAATAAATGACAAAAATATAAAATATTACTTTGAAAATCGGATTTTTTTTTTTCATAGAAAACATTTCCATAATATTCCAAAGATATTATCAGTTTTTCATGTTTTCGGGTAAGGCAACTTTCGAAGTGCAAAAAAAAAAAAAAAAAAAAAAAAAAGGAACAAAAGCCAGATTACCCAAGTTTTAAAAACTAAAACCTTTACTTAGGATCCGCATAATATTCATCAGATTCCTAGTTTATTGATGCTAAGCTCACCCACCAAGCTGGATCTATGTGCAACTGCCCTTGGTCTGTGATCCACAAAGACTCACTCAACCACAGTCAATGAGAACTCTTTAAATTTAAATTACCAGCGAAAAGGGAGTTGTACACTGACGATAAAACAATACAAAATAAAGCTATATAAATTTTCTTCGTACATTCCACATTTTAGCAATAGATGGCAGCACCATCACATTCCAAAAATTTGGAAATACTGAGTTACCATTGTTAATTTTGCACCTAAGCTCAGGCGGAAAGAGCATTTTTATTATTATTATTATTGGTTTCTTTATATCATTCTGTGTAGATGCAAACAAATTATATTGTCATTTATTAATTAGTCATTTTGAAATTCTAATCAAATAAGTGATATCACACCTTTTTGATGGAATGTACAACTTAAGACCCCGCGGCCAGCCAAATTACTTTAATGACGAGATATGAAAAACCACGCGATGAGTGCATTCAAAAAATCCATGGCCTTAAGCTATATGACCATGAATATTTTCCAATAGCACATCGACCAGTAGCCGAATTATTCGTCACTTATAATTTGGTTCTCATTTCAGTCGCACACGAGATCCAAATTTAACTAACGAACAATTTGAGCAAAATTTTTTCTCGTTTAGCACTGAAGAAACCATATTAAAATGAAGCATCAGATCAGTGGTGTAGCTAGAGCTTTTGCCGCCCCTCTACACACCAAAAATACTACAAAAAGTCAAAACGACGTATAAGGAAATAAATTAAAACACTATGTTTATTACTGAAGTAAAACTCTAATTCTAGCATTCTAAAATGTTATTTTTCTTGCTTTTCTGTTAGCAAAATCGTCGATGACATTGGCGAAGTCTATTTCATAGAAATATAGGTAATTCTTAATCAATTTTATTTAGAAAAACTCCTCTCACAACTAGCAACACTTATAGCGATTGTGAGGAAAATTCGCTGTAGTAATACAATATTTGGAACTGAGTTCTCGAGACTGTATTTTAGGATTAACTGCAGAAATTCAAAAATGTTCAAAGTGCCGCCCCCTCTAGCTACGCCTCTGCATCAGATGATCTTCACTGTTTATTGGAACTGTTATATATTTTCGGAATCACAGCAAAAAAAAAAAAAAAAAAACTGGTGCGTGTGTGTAAATAGATAGAATTAAATTTTGACATATTTTGATAAAACGAATCAGTCGAAATACTGGGGGGACATTTTGTTACCCCGCTTTTTTTCATCGAACCCCCTCCCCCGGTTCTGAATATGGAGAACAGCTTCCACTAATTTTACAATCGAAATTTGATACCATAGCCGAAAAAAAAAGTTAAACACAATTAAACTGACTAGAATGGGCTATTGTGTGATTGCTAGCTATGGCATGAAAGATGAGCAAAATAACTGAAATAAGATATCAACCTCATCGTGAAGGTTATTTTCTTGATCATAAATTAGTAAATAATAATATTTTTTGGTTTACCGATCAAGTGTTGATCAATTTTTTATTAACTGAACCAATTAGTTTCGTCACACTTATCTGTTGGCATCTTCAGGGCTTACATAAGGGTTTAAACAATCTCACAATTATGTGTAACTGCAAAACTGACTAGAATAATTACAAATAAAATAGTATCGAACGTGAGTGAAACACGTATCGCGTGTACAAGATCAGCTAGCTGTTGCTGAGGAACTTTCTGTAGTTTGTATTAAAGTTCATTTCTTCTGTTTTTAAGGTTCTGATTAGGATTTTTCATATCTCTGGGAGTATTAGGCCTTGATTTCTGGCAAGGTTGACAGTAGAATGGGCTACTGTGGCTGCCTCTTTGAAAATTCTAGAATGGTAATCTTCCTCTATGTAAGGGGAACAGCTTTTGTCCCACTCAATGACATGGTTTAGTTGTAGAGAAATGAGATGATAGGCCAGAAATGTCCTGTTTGTTGTTTTTGACATAGCCAATGTGCTTTTGCCTGATTTCGAGGCTTCTCGAAGTCTGTCCGATGTAACTAGAGCCACATGAGCATGGAATATTATAAACTTCAGCATATTTGTGGAAAGGATGGTTGTCTTTTGGTGATCTTAATAGTTTACGAATAGATTCTATTGGTATGAATGTTACTCTTATTTTGTGTTGTTTGAGGAGATTGGCCCTGAAGATGCCAACAGATAAGTGTGGCGAAACTAGTTGGTTCAGTTAATAAAAAATTGATCAACACTTGATCGGTAAACCAAAAAATATTATTATTTACTAAGATACCAACCTCATATAGAGATGTGAGCCAAGTACTGAGGAAGGAGGAGGAGTTACGCTGCAGCTCAAAAACGAACTGCTTTTACTGACATTTTAAGTGGTAATGTTGTTATTATGGGGGTATTAGGGAAAAGAAAACCAGGACGTCCTCTTAAACGATTCAACGATGACTTCTAAGACCGGAACAGGCCATGCTAGGCCTAAATCCTTGATATGCATGATGATGAGGATATTCAAATATCTTAAGAAAATATGCATTCTAAACAATTAAAATAGTAAAGCAGCCATTTGTAAATTGTAGCTAACTCTCCTGTCTTTACAAAACAAAAGACCAGCTTTCACTGTTATCTCGGTTTAATATTCAAATACAGCAGGCAGGCTGTAGAATATCTGTTGAATTAACAGTGGCAGTGCTGATAATATTCTACCGAAATCGGATTCCTGTAGGTTTAATATTGGCTTTGATTAGATGGCAGAGAAATTTAATCGCCAGCGTGTGACCACTACCTTCCTTACTTGAACTGACTTGAAATAGTTCTATGCTTAGTTCTAAAGCATGCTTTTGGATTATAAGCATTAGTCTGCCTACTATATTATATGTCTGCAACCTTTCTTGGATGTGATTCGCACACAGTACCGTCGACAGGATGCATTGGCGCACCCAGGGAGGGCCACCCCCCCCCCCGAAAAAAGAAAAAACACTAAAAAAATTTCCAAAAACGTTTCCTATAAAATTCTTTTTTTTTTTTTTTAAATTTCTGTTGTGTCATGTCTTCTATTTCTATGCTACTTATGAATTAGCGGTCACATAAGGTGGGAATATCCTATAGCACTCGGGAATCCTGGCCGCTGTGAACGCAAGGAGAACGAAGTAGTGCTCAGGAGCCACTTCGTTTGCCCGAGCCTGGCCAGAGATCATGGGTATCATGCATTGGTGATCACTGCAGATGCTCAGTCATAGCTCGTATGCAATGCATAACTACGCTAACAGGAATTGTTAGCATAGCAAATGCGGAAAGAAATTTTTCCAAGCTTAAACTGATTAAAAGTTATTTGCGAACAGCAATGACCCAAGAAAGATTGGTTGGTCTAGCAACTATATAAGATAGAGGAGGACATAGTATAATTTAAATTTAGAAGAGCTTAGAAACAGTTTTATTGTGCGATTTCCCCGTAGAGCAAACATTTCATTAATATTATTATGTAATCGTTTTGCATTAATGTTTTTCTTGTAATAAAAACAAAATATCATTTGGAGAATTTCTTATATTTTTGTCTTATAATCCATCAGGAACGATATTTAATTGTTTGTCTCAGGGCGCGATCTAATCTGGCGATGGCCCTGTTCGCACATACACATTTCTGTCTGTATAGGTGAATTACAAGACAACATTTGAGATAAATATTAGTGAAAAACTGAAATATATTATATCGGCCTGTGTAGCTCAGTTGGCGAGTTTATAAGCTCACTTCCATAAAAAAAAAAAAAAAACAAGCCCGAGAATGTTCAAAGAAATAGCCGAAGGGTACACATATATAATGAAACACTCAAATACCGAAACCTTACTGACAATCAAACCAAGAAAACTATATAAAACATTAAGTCAAGTGACATTCCCACCTCCCCAACACAGGGAAATAAGAAAAGGAGAAATTAGGCTAAGTCCGGTGCTTAGCAAAGTTTTCCGACTTCCAATATCACCAAAATACAAAACATTCTTCTATAAAGTACATCATGCCTGTCTCCCCATAAAAATGTGGTGTGTAGCAAAAAAAATCCCAGTCATTTCTGTCCCTACCCAGAAACAATATATCATATTATGATGTTCTGTAGCAAAACGTCCACAGTATGGAACACCATACAGAAATTCCTACATAAGACACAACCATTCTCTGAAAACACATTATTTTGGTTGGAAGACCAAAAAATGAAAAAAAAAAACAGAACTAATAATCATAATAATAACAATGTATGCAATATGGTCCCACAGATGTGCAAAATACACGGAAGAGACACCAGACATACTAAAATTAACAATTATTTAAAGGAAATTATCATAAACACTACACAAACCAAAAGCATAACAACACAGCAATGGAGGAAACTCGGCCTAATTGAAGAAGGAAAAATAAAACTTATACCGATAATGGAACCCCCGTAGTTAGTGGTAAACAATAATGATAACCCACTATCTGAACAAAAAGCATAAACCCAGACAAAGGTGCTGTTAACGTAGGCCCATTCGCCACAATGAGAGGAATAATGACAACAAGATATCAAATCTAATAAAATAAAAATAAATAAATTGAAAAAAAAATTAAAAAAAAAAAAAAATATATATATAAATAATAATTAAAATAAATAAATCAATAAAAGTTTAAAAAAATAATAAAAATATTAATAATAATATATAGGTACGCCTATATATAAGGGATAAGAATGTTATATATATGTATATCTAATTGTGTAAGGGGAAAAAAAATGGAAATGTAAATAGCAATTACTCCTTAAGATAAGTCAATACTATTCGAGTAATAAATATGTAGATTAAGATATATTACCAGAAATATGTATATGTTATTGTATATACAGACACAAGGACGGTAGAAATGTCAATTGTAAGAAATGCAGATAACATAAGTTCATAACATGATAATAACCCAAAATGTAAATAGGATATGTTATCCATTTATAGACCTGTAACTAATTCTGCAATTCAGAAAACTTTTGTATATAAGAAATTACAGATTTACCTCTTAAGTTACGCAAACAATATAATGTTAAAGCAATATGGAATTCATTTTGTAAAAAATAAGAGTGTGCCTACAAAAAAAAATCTGCATGAGGTATAGAGATACTACCAAAATATATGCGTATATAAATGTAAATAAAAACATAAGCAATGTATGTATTTTAAGAATAAGATGTGCATTTAAATTAAGTTAATAAAATAATCATCCAAAATATGTGAGCAAAGATATAGAATGAAGATATATGTATAACGAATTGTACATATGGAAAATGTCAATGCTAACATATATATGTATGTATATGTAGGTATATATATGTATATATGTATGTGGATGTATATATATCTATATATAAACGTGAATAGACTGATCTGATAGTGGAACTTATAGACTGAAATCACTATGTAACATATATACCAACAAAATAACAGCTCAAACAATTCAATAGGACAATAAGGAAAATAGAAATTGAGCATGTGACATGTTGTATCTTATTTAAACAGTGATTGTAAAACAGGTGTCATAAGTATATTGTAACGAGTAAATGAAAATGCCTAATAGAATTAGCAGCCTATATACAAATTGTAAATAGCTGTATATATATATATTTATTTTTAAATGGACACAGCTGCTGTTGTTGATACAAATAAACTCAGTGGAAGTGGCGCTTGCATTCTCTGCGGCTCGGCCACTCGAAGTTATACCTAGGTTCAAGTCTCTAAGTTTCTAAGCCTATCTTCGACCGGTTCCCGAGTTAGTCGATCTCTGGCATGGACAAGCGGGTTTTCCCTCCTGGAAACTCGGGTTTTTCGCCCAGTAAATTCAAAAAAAAATCGACCGTAGTACCCACATTATTTTATACAATAACATATCCTGTTAGGGTTGGGCACCAAGAGATGGCAGCACTTGGTTGCTAGTCTCTTCACCAGTAGCCGCTATATAATTAGTGATAGACATGGGCCAGTTATCTCTAACTGGCTACCGATGGAGATTGAACTGCCTACTCAGTTTCCAAAAGCTAGATAGGGTATAAAGGCCTCGCCTACTCCCTATTAGGGAATAAAAGGCGTTAGCTTATTTTTTTATTTTTTTTTTGATAATTTAAGAAATAATAAAAAAAAACTAATAAATCCTCACTAAAATCTCAACCTTTATCCTAATAACCATCAATCATTCCTTTTCCATCCTAAAACTAAGGTCCATCCCTGGCTAGAAAACAAACAAAATTGAATCGTTCTAATAACTTCTCTGAACAACTTGTAAATTAAATTACAAGTTGTATTCTGTAGTATTTCATTTCCTTAGTTTAATGCAGTAGCGTAGAAGGATGCGCAATTTCTCAAAATATGGAGAGCATGAGATAAAAATGTAGCATAAATGCCATTGTCACCGTATCAGTTTGTATCTTTCACACCTTTGCATTCCACAAAAGAAAACGAATCTGAATTATAAATAAAAGGATTAGAGGTAATGTTAGTTTGCTTGTACTTTGTACGTCATAACTGTTTAATTATTATGTTTCTATGAGTTTAAATTATATTTTAATTTTAAATTTTCCAACCGAAAGACAATATGTAGTCCTGTAGTGGTTTCAAGGATCTGTTGAATTTCGGCAGTAAAACAAATGTTCTATTTATGAATGAGGAAAATACGTTGGGAAATCTTTCCTCTCATATAATACTGAAAAAATTGGAGAGCAAGTTATTACTGGATAAATTCGGGTAAAAATTCATAGCAAATACTGCCCTTTAAGTGAATCAGCATTTAGAATCTGTTGCAGTGACTGTTGAGATTCCACTTTCACTTATGTGAAAATGGATTCTCATCAGTCACTGCAATCCTAACGAAACCTTAATGCTTGCTTTAAGACTATCTCTAATACACATTACAACAAATATCGATAATTTATGTTGTTCAGTGTAAGTTCATATTTCTCATTAAGATTTGTGCATTTAGTGAGTAAACATTTCTTTAAAACTGACGTGTTTCTAAAACAGTTATGCTGCTTTATTATTTGTAATATTATCATATTTTTGATTATTTTATTTATTTATTTTTATTAAAATATTTTGCATGCAAACGTTCATTGTCATAATTTACTCCGCGATGAAGAAATATTTTTATGGCGGGTTCCCTAGCCTCAAAAAGTTAAAGAAACGCCTGGCTAGGCATTCGGCTATGGATCTGATGACAGAATCCATACCCTTTTTGGAAAGAGTCTCCAGATGGTGAAGAAGTTGAGTATGATGACCTTCTCTTAATACTTTAAAGAGCACCGAAATGGAGACAATGGACTGATAGTGTAACGATACCTTTTATTTCCATTTTGTGAAATAGTCTGAATGTGGACTTGTTTCCATGCCGTGGGACAGACGCAAGCAAAGTACAAAAGAGTGTAGATAGTGGGGGAAGCTACCATGATCACAAGGCTTTTTTCTACCTTACGTTATTAACATTCTTCTGATTTCTGGTGACAGAAACACTGCTTCTTCATGCTTGTTGGATGTGATTTGCCGTTGTCTTCTGTGCAAGAATTGGAGGGGGGGGGCGAGCTAATTCCATGAGTGAGAGAAAGAGGTGAAGCATAGATGAGTAGAAGTTACATCCAGTGACTTTCGTAAGGAAATAGCAAGCATACTTGCCATCACGTGCATTTCACCTTTTAGATGTGCTGACTTTTATTCAAAGCTTGCAAAGGTGTCGGGGGTTGCCTTAGCCAACTGTGATATGTTGATTTTTTTATTTTTAAAACCGACCTGGCATGGTTGTTAGAAAACTCAAGGCTTAAGTAATGGAGGGGTGGGGATGATTGACTTCATGCTAGCAATAACGAGAGCAAGTATTTGGATCAGAAGCGTGGTGCTAGTGCACGATAAAATTCAGAGGCTGTAGAGGTTATTCTACTTGGCGCTACAGTGAAAAAAGACAAGAGACGAGTGTGGCTGACCCCTTGAAGAGGGCTGAGGAACTTCAGGATTACGATTGGAGTTATCTTGATGAGAAATAATATCTGCAGTTTTCTTAGAAATATAACTGGTTCAGAAAAGATCATGGGTGTTGTAAAAGTGGAAAATGTTATTTGGTATTCCTGTGCATAATGGATCTTTGCCTCCAGCAAATACTTAGATATTTTTTTCAACTTGGTCAGTGGAAATGGAAAAAGAAAATCATTTGGAATTCCGAACATTAAAATCACCACGGAAAATGAAGTGATCTCAATGTTTAGAGAATTAGACACAAGAAACTCAAGATTCAGTAATAAAAACTTGAAGAGGTCAAAGTAGATGAAGTCGGCAAACAAATGTTATAGAATTCAACAAGGAAACTTCACGCAGAGATCTCCAAAAGAAAATTTTCTAAACTTAGTTTAATACTGGATCGTAGGTCTCTTCATGCGATATCACACTTAAAGAATCATTACAGAATGAAGTTCGGACAATCAAGACGGGAATGTTTGTTGCAGATGGAAGCTGAATAAAAGTCAACGAGTTCTACAGTATCGGTGGTGTAGCAGAAAAATCGGAGGTCTTTCACAGGTAGGTTTAGAGTGCCCTCCAGATATATGCTCGAGGGAGAAGAATGGTTTTTATGCTAACTCAAGAGAGTTTTTTTCTTTTTTTAAATTTACATTTGGAAAATATCAGCGTAATGGAACTATAAACACAATTTCACATTCTATCCAAACGATGTTCATTCTAGTTGTACAAGTTCCCAAATAATTATATTTCAATTGTTGTTAAAAAATAAAATAAATGAATAAAAGCGAAATGCGTTTGATCATATTCTTAACTTTGAGCTTAGAAATGTAGCTTTATCTGAAATTAGATTTTACAATTTGCAAAATGAAAAATTAAAGGCAAAATTGAAACTTATAGAACAGATTTGATATACAGTACAGTATACAGGTTGGTCTTATACATTTCCAGTTTCTTTATTGTAACTTAGATTTATTTTATTTTCTGGAATACGAAGATGACAATGAAAACAGTCATTAGAGTGACATTTACGTATCACTTATCATAGGCGTCCCAATATTTTGTTTACTCCTCCCCTTGGGATCCTTCATTGATAGTGCTTAAGTAAGCTACGTCATTGCATACTTAGTTTAGTGGCACTGATCTTTCCACTACGTCATTAGTTTTATAGTTCTGAATCGTATCCTGTTGCTTTCAATGTGGAAGTTATATGTCTTGACGTCGTCCGAATAACTCAATACGCTTAACCTTGATTATGATCAAAAGTTGCCGTTATGAGTTCCGCCACTATTCCACTTTGAATGAGTTGTGCTGCCATCTAGTGCGAAAAGTCATAACTAAACGTTTATACAAACGGATTTTAGTTTATTTGTTTTATTTTATATAACGTTTATTGCAAGGTTAATTCTCAAAGGCAGAATCGATTTAGACTTTTTTGAGATCCTAGGTACAAGTCAGATTTAAAATCCTTAACTTACTTTTATTTAGTCCTAGGAGTTACCCCTTCAGTATCGCCTAGTCAGAAATCACGCAGCAAATCGAATTAAACTGTAGAATTGTTTCAATGCAAAGATGAATTGAAAAATGTTTTTGAGTGCACGATTTGATTCAAACAATTATAGTCTTTTGCACAGATATTTTAAGTAAAATATCCTCGGGCCCAGACCGTGAAAAGGGGAAAGTATAGCCATAAAAGAAGAAGAAATTTAAGCCATATTGTCTTCCTTTCTTTGAATTGTGATTATCTTAATTTCGATAACATTAGTAGATGTTATGTTAAGATCTTTTCACAAAGTGTAGTCTGCGGCCCGGCATAAGTCCTCAGACAATATAAAATTGAAATATGGCATGTGAACTGTCGAGAGAGAAAATCATGCCACAAATAATTTTTTTTTTTTGAAGAAAATAAGATTAAACGATAGAAATATATAACACTAAATTTTGACATGTGCATACACATAAAAATATACTTAGTCCAGGCACGTTGGCAATCGATATCAGATACCAGTAAAAATAGCAGACATGTTTACTGATATTACAAAGCTACTTATTTAATTCAGCAAGTTACATACATACATGTATACGTGATGGGTCGCAAAACTCTTATGCAATACGATCCCCAGCTATAAAGTTGGGAAATGTTGGTTAAGAACACTAATAACCAATTCTCTAGGCTAGCATTCCAGAAGTTCCCATGGCAACAGTAGTGCTGCTATACTGCCCAGTTCTGATTATTCTAAGCATCATAAGTGGGCGACAAACTAGTAATAACTTGGGAAGAGGGCCAATATTAACTCTTCTAATATAAGAATAATGTGCTTGTTTTGTGAAGTTTTTAATTATAATTTAATTACTAGTGTTTGGGAAATGTCTCACTTATTCAGTCCAAACAGCAACCTTTCTGGTAAACATATTCTGACCATCTAGATCTATTAGTAAGCAGACGGTGATGAAATGCAGTGTGCAATAACACTTTGTAGCAATATGTATCAGGAGAGATTGAATCAGAAGCCAATTTACAAACGTTTCAAGGAAAATAAAAAAAAAAACGCGATTTTTAACAATTACAAGTGAATGGACAAAAAATCAATTGGAAATGTGGTGATTGACAAAATAATTTAAAAAAAAAAAACTCAGTAGGGAGCCTTAATATGTTTTTTTTTTGTCTTCTACTAAACCTTACTTCTCTCGATTAAACGCAACTAAGAATTAGTTTTAAGGTCTTTTCTTTATTTCGAACAAATTGCAAATTCATTAGCAATTTGTTCACCCTGACACAGAATTGTCCATTAGAACAATGGACAGAATCCTAAAACCCAGTATAACTATTTATATGTGGAATTCTTTCTTTTTCACGCTTATTTACAGAATTAATAAATTAACAAGAGCAGAAAATACATCGGATTATTTCAATGGACGGTATTATAATTCTGTTCTTAATTCAGTTTTTGTAAGCGCTATAGCGAGCACCCACCGAAAGACTGTTCAGTGTTGATGAGGTCTTTTGACGTTTGTAAAAATATATTCTGGCTCTGGTTTAGTTTAGCAATAGTAGAGAATTAGGGTTGACACCTGTCGAAACCATGATTCTAGGAAATTTTTTTTCACACTATTTTCACACTTTTGTGTGGGGGAAACACCCAAAAACCTTTCGTACTTTTTTTGTTGTTGTTGTTGTTGTTGTTGTTGTTTAGAATAAGAATATATAGTAATAAGGGAAATATAATAGAAGTAAACTACATGTAAAAATAAATAATAAAAATTACAAAACAATAAAATAGATAAAAATGGGGAAAAAATAAATCTTTAGCCCATCCACTGTAAAAATGCACAATAGATTTACGAATAACTTTCGTGAGTGTGAACCACATAAAAAATAAAATGTTAAATAATTACAAAAAAATTTTAAACAAAATCAAATACTTTCCTTTTTTTTTTCCTCTTTATTTGAATTTAAATGTGATGAAATGGTTTCTCTCTCTCAAATTTTATCAAAAAACTAGGAACACATTTTACTCATACATTCGCCTTCAAATTCATTATTTTAAAGTTAACCAATCGTAATTTTTAACCATACTTGATTAAAAGAACAGTGGTATATTTAATATACATCTCAAAATCCTGACGGTCTGATATGTCTTGAACACATCAGTACGGCATTAGCAGGCAGCATGCGCCAGTGCATGACAATAAAATACAAAGCTCGCTCGCTCGCTCGACTGCCAACTTTTTTAGCAAAGGATTTTGGAATATAAAATAATAGCTTGAACAGAAACTAAACAGAATGACAAAAAGAGAAAGAGAAATTGGTTCAATAAGCTTGAATCTGAACTATGTACGAGGGTGTCTGAAAAGTCCTCGACCTCTACCACAGATGGCAACACTATTGGCAAGATGTTTTTTGTTTTCTAAGTTGGTACATCTGTCATAAGCATCCATGTGAAACTGCAAGTCATTCTAACAAGTAGTTTGTTTTATACAGCTGTCTGATGCAAAAGTGTTGTCTGTATCCCTTGAAATGGATAAAAGTGAGTATCGTGCGGTTCTAAAATTCTTCGTAAAAGAAGGTTTAACGCCAAAAGAAATTCATTCGAAGTTCACAGAAGTTTATGGGCACTCTTCTCCTTCGTTTTCGACGATTAAGAAATATGCTGCCGAGTTTAAACGTGGCCGTACCAGCCTTGAAGATGATCCACGTGCAGGACGTGCAAAAAGTATAACAACACCAGAAATCATTGATCAAGTGCACATTATGGTATTGGATCGCCGGCGAGTCAAAGTGCGTGAAATTGCTGTGATTATAGACATTTCAAAAGAACGTGTAGAATATATTTTGGATGAAGAATTGCAAATGAAAAAAAAAAAAAAAAAAGCTTTGCGCTTGCTCATAGCAGATCAAAAAAACGCACTCGCATGAAAATCCCTGAACAGTGCTTGGAGCGTTTTAACAGGAATAAAACTAATTTTGTGCGTCGATTTATTACTATGAATGAGACATGAATTCACCATTATACACCAGAATCCAAACAGCAGTCAAAACAGAGGACAGAGGCCGATTGTTCAGCGCAAAAGAAGACAAAGTCGGTTCTATCAGCAGGAAAGGTCATGGCATCGGTGTTTTGGGATGCTAAAGGCATTTTGTTTATTAATTATCTTGAAAAGGGTAAAACAATAACCAGGGAATATTATTCCGATCTTTTAACCAGGCTAGACGAAAAAATTCGTGAGAAAAGACTCGGTTTGCAGAGAAAAAAATCTTTCACCAGGACAAATGCACCTGCCCACAAAGGTGTTTTTTGGCAATGGGAAAATTAAGGGATCTGCACCATGAATTGTTAGAACATCCACCCTATTCTCCAGATTTGGCTCCCTCTGACTTCTGTCTCTTCCCAAAAGTAAAACTCTTCCTCGCTGGTCAGCTATTTTCTTCGAATTAAGAGGTGATTGCAAGCTGTAGAGGGGTATTGTGCAGATCTTACTGAGAACCACTACAGGGAGGGGATAATGGCGCTGGAGATTATAAATTCGGTTTTTTTTATTGTTAGCAGAGAACTTTTCAGGCCACCCTCGTACACGCCAGAAACAGTTTTTTTCCCCTTTCCAATTTATTGAAATACGACAGTCAATCTTCCTTATTTATTATGAATAAAAACCGAAAATTGTTCCATTTTGTCTCTATAACAGCTTATCATTGAAAAAAATGTCCATAATATGCACCGTTTACATACTTTTTTTTCTGCATAACGAACAACAAAACAAAATCTAAAGCTGGCAAAAACTCTAATATATTAGACTGCGAAGATCGGGGTTACTTGATCAATGTATAGCTTACAATTTATGGGATAACACAGTTAAGGGAAGAATTTAAGTTTCTTTTTAGATAGTGGCGTTGGAAATTACAACACACAGCCTCTTCCAACTAAGCGAACGTCACCTCCCAGTAGTGAAGCCGGTTCCAAGCACGGCTTTTTAGTAACTTTTTCCACCAAAATGCATACCTTCTCTGAATTATAGAAGTGTGGTGGCAGGGACTTTCGTCATCTGGTGAAACACCTCAACCCTGTTTAGTACAAAACGATACCAGTGCGGGTCTCGATTTTCTCTTCCCTGATAGGAATCCTGATATTCCTCTATTCGAAGGTACAAGAGCAAGCAGCAAAGCAGTTTCTCAGCTGTCCGATAGTACACAGGATCTGACTTGCATCAGACTATTCAAGCCTTGGTTCTCTAAAAAGCATGCCAAGGCAGTCTAAAACGACTATAATCACAAATAGCTTGAAACAAACACTAGTTGCGCTCTTTTTATGTGAATCTCACGCAAGAAAGGTTATAAGCCTATAGTACAATAGTACCGTGAATAGTGAACTTTTTTTTTTATTTGTATTCATTTCATAATTTTTGTACTTTTTTTATTTATTTTTTACATAGTCCGGAAGCGATTCTCTAAGAGACCAAACATGGAACTTTCTCAATCCACTTCAGATCTCTAATAAACAGGGTGGTGATCTCACACCGGACGACGAAATTCATCTCACACCCAAAACTTAACACAGTAGTCCATAACAGCTGCAAAAGACTTTCACAACCAATCAAAATCCAGCCATGAAAAGTTAAACAGAAAAAAAAAAAATAATAATAATAATAATTAAAAAAATAAAAAACCTCTTACTGTAAATCGTCTAGTTATTACCCACCGACGCAGCCGAGCGCAGTTTCTATGCTTTCGTCTCGCTCATATATCACTCTTTCCTCCGACTCTTCTAAACGACTAAAGCAAATCCACCTCCAACTAAGCCAAGACCTCTTATAAGTAGAGGTGATTTGCCAGCTCATTGCTCTGCTATCAATATCATGGACATTGTTATTTCTGTAACTTTGTTTGTATAAAACTGATTTTGAGATTCAACTTAGACGATTAAAGATTGGTAGAACGTTAATTTGATTACTACTCATATTGCATTCTGACGTTCTTGACTGTTAATCTCATTGATCATAATCTTAGAAATCTCCTGATCCTGGCCTTTAACAAAATTAACTAAAAAGTTACTTCCTTTAATTCTCAAATGTTTATTTTTCTTAATAATCAGGTGACTTGCACACGCAAATATACAAATATTATTTTTAAAAAAATGTAAATTTGAAAGACAAGTATCACGTCGACTCACATGATGTTAAACCGAAAAAAAAAAAAGCAGGGGTGAGATTCTTCTAAATAACAGTTATAAAAAGTTACATTCAGGCAATAATTGATAACGAAGAAATGGCTATAAGTACTCAACACTAAGCAAGAAGAAGAATATTAATGGCAAGCAATTTCAAATAGTGATGTAGGCAAACACGAAAATAGGGAGTTGTCTATAGTTTTACAGAAGGTTCTACTAAGAAAAGAAGAAATGTTCTAGTCATTAGAGCCGGTAGTTGACATAACTTTAGAAAAAGGAAAAACTGGTCCTTGTTGGAGATCTAAACAGCAAAACAGGAAATGATCATCAGATATATAGAAATGGTTTGGGAAAATTTAGAGAAAATAATAAAGCTAATAATAAATGGTAAGTACCTGCTATATTTCTGTTTATGAGACGGTCATTACTAACACCATGTTCCGCCATAAAGATGCGCACAAATTCACATGGAGGGAAGCCCGCAAGAAATTAAAAAAAAAAAAAAGAAGTCATACTGCTATGTTAGAGCCTCCGTAGCTCAGTTGGTATAGACGAAGCCGTGTGGGCGGAAAGACGTGGGTTCGATTCCCGTCACTGACGTGAGGAACCTTTATCTGGTCTCATTCGACTAAGGGTGAGTTAGCCGGTCTCATACGGAGACAGAGTTTTTCACCCGGAAACTCGGCTCTTTCGTCCCTCAGAACAGGCAAACCGGCCCCGTGAACACACACCTTACAGACATAACACACTCCTGGAATAACCAACCTCTTCCGTAGGGATTTCAGTTTCGAATGCCTACATGGTAAAGTGTGGGTCTACGCGTGAACGTAACTCAGGACTGCTATGTTATTGTTGATAGGAATAACTTCATGCTGTTGAGCGACACAAGACTATATAGCGAACTGGAAATAAGAAGTGATTACCATTTAGTTCTGAGTGGGGAGGTTGAGTCATAAAAGAAAAGAAAATATGCACAAAAGTTTTAAAAGAATCGAAGTCAAGCTTTTGCAGACTCAAATATACAAATATTATTCAAGAAAAAATGAAAGAGTTTGAAAACGAGAACTGAACCTTAGAGAGACTGTTGCATACTAAAGAAAACTGATTGCTTCAGCCGGGGGGGGGGGGAATTTTATTTAGTATTTTATTTTATTTTATAAAACGAGAACTGAACCTCCAAGGTTCAGTTCTCGTTTTCAAACTCTTTCATTTTTTTTCTTGAATAATATTTGTATATTTGAGTCTGCAAAAGCTTGACTTGGATTATTTTAAAACTTTTGTGCATATTTTCTTTTCTTTTATGACTCAACCTCCCCCGTCAAAACTAAATGGTAATCACTTCCTATTTCCAATGTAGTAAAGTTGAATGCAAAGATTAAAAAAATAATTTCGGACTCTCCACGATGGACTCAGGACGTTAAAGAGACAGAACGAAAAGGAAGAAAATATGTCGAAATTTTTTAGTAAATAAGTTAGCATGTTCGCTGAAAGGATACAGAAAAGAAAAAAAAAACGTAAGAAGAGAAACAAAGTGTAAACGTACATAAACAAAAGTCTTGCGGGACTTTGGTAATAATAATATAGAAGACAAATATCACGAAGGTGGCAAAATCATTCACAAAGAACGCAATCTGAGGTGCGTAATCAATATTTGAAATAGAAAACACCATCAAAAATCTGAAATGTGGAAAAGCAGATGAAGATGATGATATTCGACCAGAAATGCTAAAATATGGAAGTATAAACAAAAATAAATGGACTGCACTACATAATTCAGGCCTGGCCAGAAGGTCGAATTACAGATGATGGGAGTAAAACTCTCATAGTATCCATCTATAAACACGGAAATAAAACTGAATATGAGAATTACAGAGCAATTTCCCTACTGTGTTCCTGGGAAGATTTATGCAAGTATACTTGAGAAAAGATTAAGAAATACTGTGAAAGACAAGGAGTCGTCAGATTTTTAGTATAAGACAAATTTGAAAACTCTGGGAATATAACAAGGATCTCTAAGTTTTGTTGTATCTGGAAAAGACATGACAAGATGCCAAGAGAAACGCTCCAAGTATGTGATGTGAACAGGCCTAATTACAGAACAATACCTAGTCTATATTTAAGATTGAAGGAAGTACAGGTATGCTGTAAAATCAGGTGTAAGACTACGATATACACTATCCCCAATGTTATACTCATCAATTGTATGGATCGTATTATAAAATCTTAGCTCTTTATTTTAAATAGATTACGTTATATTTTTAAATAAATGCAGCAAAGGTCTCTAGGATTCTTTACCTAAATTAAATAACTACTGAAATCAATCTGGCAGGAAAATCTGCAATAAAAAGACAAGCCTATGATAATAGGCAGGAACATGGAAAACATCAGCTGCATCCTGAATGGATAAAATATTTCGACCGCTTAGGTATCATTTTTAGTGATGATGATGCAAATATGGATATTAAATATCCAAATGGACAAGAATAAGCAAATATGATATAGTGGGGAGTGAATTAAATCAATTTATATGGAATAAGAGAGCAATTAGTTAACACATTAAATCGGGAGCTTACAAGACAGTATTCAAACCAGTTTCAACTTGTGCATCGAAAAATTCGATTAGAAATAAAATGCTCAGAGACTACAGCACGCAAATACAAGAAATATAAGAAAAATGAGATGCGTGAACAGGTGAATCAATGGTCATTAAAATGAAGATATCAGAGAGAAACTTGACATTATTAGCATTCAGGAATGTGTGACCGACCTTAGCTATGGTATGCTCACTTAAACAGTTATATGACTCCCCACTTACGAAAGTGCTGTAAACCTATCGTAACGTATGTGGGTTAATGTTTTTTTCTATTTTTATTAATTTTATATATATATATATTTTTTTGTATTTTTTACGCACTCCAGAAACTCTGTTATATAGACATGGAAAGTTTTTAAGCCGCTTCATGTCTCTAATAAGTCGGTGGTGGTCTCACACCTGGTCAGTGTTACCCATTAAGGCAATGAGGCAACGTGCCTAGGGGCCTCAAGCTTTTGGGGGGGGGTACCCAAGCCAAGACATTTTCCTATAGTGTTTTAAAATAGATAAATGTTTTCATTAAACATCACAAAAATCTTGATTATTTTAAGCGAAAATTTTTTCAAAACAATTATTACGTTTTAATATGTATTTTGAACAGCGCGCACTATCTACGCTTTAAATAATGTTGTAATACCAATGTCGGCGCTAGTTGACAAGCTTTGTATTTTGAACAGCGCACGCTATCTAATCTTTAAATTAAACCGCATTACCAATGTCGGCGCACGGCGCTGTTGACAGCTTCGAGGTCACGAAAACTGATTGCATTGCCGAGATAGGAAGTTTCGCTTGGTTGCTCCTTAACTTCATTTGTTATTGAATCGTGTAAGAGTGAGGTGTTTGTTTCAAAAATAACTTTTTAGTGTGACTTTTCGTGTTTTCATTATTTGAGTGTAGCGCAAGTAAAAAAAAAAACTTTGTAAAATTGTAAAAAAATGATAAAAAATTTAAAAAAAATAAAAAGTTTTATTATTTATCATCCTTTAACAGGCAGAAAAATCCAGAAGTTCAAAAAATTTCAAAAGTACAAAATTTCATTTATTTGCCACCTAACTTTTATTTATTTTTTATTCTTTTTATTATTATTATTTTTGGGCCCCCAAATATAATTTGCCTAGGGGCCCCAACTATCCTTAATCCGCCACTGCACCTGGTGATGAAATTCATCTCCCGCCTAAGAATGGGAAGGGTAAAGTTAACACCTCTTTTGCTTTTATTTTAATGGTAGAATGGCAGGAAAACTAACCGAAGAAAGACCAAGATCTAGGTAGTTGTTAAAAGTGCTTTAGAAGATAGAAATATAAGATCTGTTAATATTGGAGTCCTGACAAACTTCGGAGGAAAATGGTTGATAGGAAGTTAATGCAAAATTAATCATCTAGTACTATCAAAGTATCCTCTTTTGCTTTTATTCCTGATATGCTGTATTTATACAGTATATCAGGGATTATGATGATTTACATATTTAAGTATAGATTTACAGCAGTAATATGTAAGCATACCGTGTACGAAGCTCTTGGATATTCTCTCTCTTTTTTTTTTGTGCATTTCTGATTTATATACACATAAGAGAATCGAGTTTTGGTACTGAATATGTTAAACAGCTTGTCGCTAAGTCGCATCTAATACGCGAGAACCAAAGAAGCTACCTCTCTCTCTCTCTCTTGTAAGGATAGTTTGGAGACCTCATTATCAGTAGGCAGAAATGCTAATTCTGATCCCATTCATTGAACGATTAGGAACATTTCACGACCCGAAATTCACAGGATCATTAATAATGTTTAACAATGCATTTTATGAAAAAAATAAATTCAGTTTACGAACATTGATCTCACAAACACATTACGAGGAACGCATTATGTTCATAGGTTGGGATTCGTCTGTGTAGTTGATACAAATATAGCTGTTCTATTTAAATTTCACATGGTTAGCAGTAGACTACGTAGTATTTTCTACCGTCTGTACAGAACAAGGTATACTGTGACTCGTCAGATCACATGACTTTTTTCAGTCTTGTAGTGTTTCCATACTTTCTGGTTCTTCGCAGAAAACAGTAGCTTCCGTATAGGCATGCGACTACCAATACCGATCCACTTCAATTCCCAGTAAATAGTTCTATGAGATATGGGTCGGGAACAGCTTTCATTAAATGCTTCAGTTAATTGCTGCACACAGGAAGTTGTTTGTCCGTACAAGCTTTCTCAGGCGACGGGGATGTCGTTCCCGACTGTCTTAGGACCACAGTTACTCCTTTTAGGCAAGCATTTTGAGTTATTTTCCCACTGATTACACACACCCTGGATATCTCATTTTTTGAGGAAGTAGTCAGCTCTGCTGTTTACGAAATCGTGTCTCCAGCCAGACAGGCACCCACAATAAGTCCTTTATCAAACTGAAAGATTCTCTGTTTTTACCATGGTGATCAACAATATTGCCGATTACTGATAGCAGCATTCTTAAAGTTGCGTAGAACTCGTGGTGACGCACGTGACCACGAGTCCCATACGCAGCGTATATTTTGCATATATGCTGCGTATGGGACGTTTACTTACATCTGTATAAAAGTTTCTAATTCGGTGGCCAGTATGTGTATTATACATGCTATTTTGTTTAATCGACGGTGAAATCAGAATAATAATGAAAAATAATTCTGAAACGACGGGAAGTGATGGGGTTGACAAAACAGCCTAGAAGACTCAGAAATACAAGAAGTCCCCAAAAAATTCCTCATAAAACAAACACACATATATATTTACCAAAACAAAGAGCCAAACGGTTTCAGTTCGGCGATGCAAAATAATATAAGCAAAATGGATATTAGATCCCGCATTATTTCAAAGCCGAATGTAGAAACTATGAAAGTTTCGTAAAAAAAAGTTCAGAGAGCTTACAGGAATACACTCGTCGGCATTCACGAGTTGCGTACCCCATAGAAGACAGGGTCGCTTGCCTAAGAGTCCATATGCGCCTTTTATTGGTCAATTTTAATAAGGTTTCACTGGCTTGACAACTGTTTCGAACTGGTTGCTTCTCCTCAGAGACCAGGCAGAAACTTTAAGGTTAAATAAAAGTTGACCAGAGTTTACGGGAATACATTAGGAAACTTTTATAGTTTCTACATTCGGCTTTGAAATAATGCTGGATTTAATATCCACTTCATTTATATAATTTTGCATCGCCGAACTGAAGCCTTTTGGCTCTTTATTTTAGTAAATACTTTACGCACTGACTGAGAGTTCGCTTAATGCTGTAGCCAATGAAGATTTAACTGAGGCTCGGCTATTGCCGTTACCCAGCCATGACTAGAGCTTCTTAGCTCAATAACACTCCATCCACACAGATTTTCTTCATTCAGATGACGGGATAAAGAGTCAAGGACTCAGTCCATCGCCCAGTTCTTTTAAGAACTTAAGAACTTCCTTAGTACTGAGAAAAGATCTCGATTTGGATTGAAGTTAAAGCGATGATGTCTGACGTGCAGGATTTTGATAGTTGATATAAAAAGTGATTCAAGGAATTTTGACGAGTAAATTTACTAGTAGTAAATAGTTTTACTACTATAATCGATCGGTTTAATTTTCAAACAGGTCCAAAGAATCAGCTAAGTAGGTAAGTCAACAAATTTTCAAAACAAGGACGATACGCTAGGCCTACTGCCATTAGTATCATTGCTTCATTTATTTCATTAGAAACTGTCTATTTATTATTGTAGAAAGGGAAAGTCATGTCCTGCTCCACAAAACAAGGCTTGGGTCTAACCATCGATGCACCGTACGAAGAACTTAATTTTAAACAGCTTCTGGCAATATTTAAACACGTAAGCAATCTGCTTCATACAAAATGGCCAGGAAAGGTTGGGGTTCATGAAATAAAAGAAGTTGATACAGATGACTCTCAACTCTTAGAACTTCTTCAACACAGCGCTAGCGAAATAGCAACAACAGCTGAGGATAATCCCCTTACTGACCACACATTATCAGGAAGTTCGCGCTCGAAAAAACGCAACACTGCAGCCTCTGTGCTACCCAATGCGGATGAAATGGAAGAAGATGGCCATGTCCCGGACTCTCCTACCTCCTCAAGGGAAAAGATACCCCCTATTATTCTGCGTGAAAAGAATAAATGGATGTCGCTAAGGACTACAATGTACAACTTACAGATCTCATACAGCCAAGCGAATAATGTCACAGACGGTATTAAAATCCAACCCAGGACAGTGATGGATTATCGACGATTAACCTCTGAATTGAATACCAGCTGTATTCAGTACCACACGTTTTCACTAGGATCAGAAAAAAAACCTCAAGGTAGTGGTTAGAGGTGTATCTGAAGATGTTTCCACAGAAGAAATCACTGCAGATCTACACCAGAAAGATTTACCACCCGTAAAGGTCAGCAGAATGACCAGGAGAGACAGGACTCCAATGCCTCTGGTGTTAGTAGAGATCAGTCAAACCTACAAGCACATATATGATCTGACGTCCATTTGTGGGCTGAAAATCACTATAGAACCATTAAGAAAAAGGGCTTCAACAGGACAATGCCATAGTTATCAGAAGTTTGGTCACCCCCCAGAAAATGTGTAAAGCTGAATATAAATGCTTAAAATGTGGGGTCAGCCACCCAACAAATACATTCTCTAAGCCAAAATCCACCCCGGCTAAATGTGCCAACTGTGGCGGTCCTCACACTGCCAACTACAGAGGATGGGTGCACAATCCAAGAAATAGAAAACCAGAAGAAGGAATATACTCTTCCTCTCTTAACACACCTTCGTCAGAGACTACTTCACAGCCTTCTACAGTTCAACATAAAGGATCAGAAGCCCATCTGCTGAAATCGGCGGCCCCTAAAAGAACAACTCAGAAACAACAGTCTAGGACATAAGCGGATGTAACTCGTCCTAAACAGACATCCCTGGAACAGCCAACATCACATCCAAATCTGACAGCTATCATTACCTCTTCCTTGGCAAATATGCTGTTGGATTTTAGCAGATCCAACCCCTCACCATGCTCTACAAATAGATTTCTAAAGGACACACAAGTCATTATCTCAGCGCTCACTCATGAACAGAAATAAAATAAAACCAGATTCTTTACAGATCATAGCTTGGAATGCGAACGGATTAAGGGGTAGAATCTTGGAGCTCCGGGAATTTGTCCAAAGGCGTCAACCAGATATACTCTTGATAAATGAAACCCATCTCCGACCATAAGATAATCCCAAAATAAATGGATACCAGATGTACAGAACTGACAGATTATCCTGCAGAGGAGGCGGCACTGCTATTTACATTAAAAATTACATCAATCATCACTCTATAAATATTCCATCCACCATTAATCTTGAGATTACAGGCATAGAAATTCCAACGTTAACAGTGGGCAAACTAAAGATTTTCGTAGCATATGATCCTCCGCAAAAAAACATTAGTTTTCAGATCTGAATGCTGTGCTGATCAACAGAAAGCCTGTCATCATGGCTGGCGACTTAAACGCCAAGCATCCTATCTGGAATAGCCGTTCCACAAATAAAAATGGTCACATCCTCGCTAACTATTCTGGATCCAACAATGTGGTTGTGGCAGGCCCCACAGAGCCTACCCATTCACAACACATGCAGTCGGGCTGATGTACTAGACATAACTATCCTACAGAATGTAAGACTCCAGTACAGTGTAGTGACTCTAAATGATCTTTCATCTGACCACAATCCCATTCTATTAAAGCTGGGAAACCAGGATAACCTATCTCCTTCCCCCCCCCCACTCATATATACCTTGGGATAAGCTATCCAAAGTATTCCCAAAATATACCATTGATTAAATCCACAGAGGAAATTGAAACAGCTATAAAGGATCTAACTAAACAAATCAACACTGCTGTTGCAGCAGTAACTATTTCCAGAACTACCCCTGGATCTAACCGCTTGCCAGAAGACATTATGAACTTGATCAGAGAAAAGAACAGGGCAAGAAAAAGATATCACAACACGCGAACACCTCAAGATAAAAGAATCTTGAACAGATTCAACTCTGCAGTTAGAGATGCCCTCACAGCGCACAGAAATCAAATTTGGGAAGGAAAATTGAATTCTATCTCTCCTGACAATCACTCCATAGGGAATCTTATCAAAAACATCAAGAATAAAAACAAACCTCTTCCTTCTCTCCAAACAGATACTGGCCTTATTCATACCGACGCGGACAAAGCCGAAGCAATAGTAACATCTCTAGAAAAGCAATGCAAACCCTCATATGACCATCTCGACTTCAATGACATATACAAGGTTCATAGACATGTCAGATCTTCGTTCAATCTTTCTGCCACATGTTCTTGTCAAATTGCACCCACATCACCTGGAGAATTATACGACAAAATCAAGAAGCTTAAAAACAAAAAGGCTCCTGGACCTGATGGAATCACAAACAGGGTGATAAAACTACTACCCCCACACAGCTATTGTGCATCTGACAAACATTATAAACTCCATCTTACACTACAAATATTTTCCTTCCCACTGGAAACTAGCAGACGTAATCCCAGTCCATAAACCAGGAAAACACCCGCGATCACCTTAAAACTACAGACCAATTAGCCTCATCTCCAACCTACGCAAAATTGCCGAGAAAGTCATTCTCACTAGACTCCAAGAACTAGCGCACAAATTAAACATTCTTCCTGAGGAGCAATTTGGATTCCGACAATTTCACAGTACTACACAACAAGTATATAGATTGGTAGAATATGTTACCACGGGATTTAACTGGCGTCAATGCACTGGGGCTGTTTTCATTGACATAGCCTGGCACTACGGCTTGCTATATAAAATGATAACATCTGGAATACCACTTGAAGTGGTTCACCTGATCAGATCATACCTCTATGATAGGCGCATGCAAGTTAAGTTAAATGGCACACTCTCCATACAAAAACGCATCTTAGCTGGTGTCACACAAGGATCACTACTGGCACCAACTCTTTTCTCCATTTATATGTGTGATATTCCGCACAACCCACTATCTTCTATCAGGGCTTTGTATGCGGATGATACAGCGATACTAGCCAGATCTTTAAAACCGCACCTAGCAATCAAAAGACTGCAAGAAAATCTACTGATAATTGAACAAAATTTCACCAAATGGCGACTCAAAATAAATCCTCAGAAAAGCGTAGCCGTACTGTTCGCCAGAAGATCAATGCTTCCTACTGGACATGTTCTCCTGTTTAACACAGAAATCCCTTGGCAGTCTGAGATCAAATATCTTGGCATATTGTTGGACAGAAAATTGACTTTCACCTCCCATATCAAGTCTCATTGTTTAAAGATCATTGCACAGCTCTATCCTCTAATAAACAGAAGCAGCAAATTGAGCATCAGAATCAAACTATGTATAAATTGATGATTCGTCCTGTACTCATCTATGCTTCTCAGGCTTGGAGTCATACTGCTAATACTAATATCCTCAAACTACAACGTGTGCAGAATAATCCTGAACGCACCATGGTTCATAAGCACTGTGCAACTTAACCGGGACACAGAAGTCCCCTATATTTATACCTTCATGCAGACTATAGCAACTAAGTTCTTTTCAATAGCATCTGTGCATCCTAATAATCTAATTCAACTAGCTGCAAATTACGACGCAACAGATTACACCAAGTACAAAAGACCAAAAGCTATTCTAAACTGCAACCTTAATGATTAATCCTCAGGCCCACTCAGGGCGAGCAACAGGCTCATTAATATTTTCCCTCTCACAGTTTTCCTCATCAGACAGCAGGGAATATGAAAAGCATCTGTTTCACCCTTTAAGCCAATAAAGTTGAAAGTTCCTTAGTACTAAACCAGAGTTTTTGCTCGTAAGATTTCTTCCAGGTCTTATCCCGCTGAGGGGGGGGGGGTTAGATTTCGGAAGAGTTTTGTCTTGAGAGAGCATTTTGAGTTTCTGGGGATTGGCATTTTCCCGCAGGGCCTCTATCGGGACTGTGTCGGGGAGTGGTTTTTCCCTGGAATATGAACAGTTCTGCTCAGTGGTGAGGTGAGCCCAGTCACTGGGTGGAACCAACGCGGAGTTAGACGATCTTTCGGTCACTTGTAGGGAGTGGTCTGGATGATCGTCCTAATTTTTAGAGAGGGATTTACTTAAGAATTGTCCCGCTGAGGGTGCTTAAGATTTCGGTCTCTGGGGATTGGTGTTTTCCGGCAGGGCCGTCTCGGTGGGTGCTTTTCCCTGAAATATGAGCGGTTCTGCTCAATGGTGGGGTGAGCCTGTCAGCGAGTGAAACCAACGCGGAGTTAGACGATCTTTGTCACTCGTAGGGAGTGGTCTGGGGGATCGCCTCATTTTTAGACAGGGCTTTACTTAAGTAGTTGCCTGGTCTAACCAGTTCGAAACAGCTCTCAGGCCAGTGAAACCTTATCAAAATGGACTAATAAAAGGCGAATGGACGCTTGGGAAAGCGCTCATGTCTTCTATGTGGTCCGCGCTAGGGCACTCGTGAAGGCCGGCAAGTGTATTTCCGTAAGCTCTCTGGTAAACTTTTTTTTTTTTCACAAAACTTTCATAGTTTCTACATTCGGATTTGAAATAATGCTGGATTTAATATCAACTTGATTTATAATATATATATATATATATATATATATATAAATTTTTTTTTCGCCGAAATAGGTTTCGACGAAGTCCTTTGATCAGAAAGATGGGTTCGAATCTCGTGTTTCCGATGGGATTCGAAGGACGCGAAAAACCTTGATCAGGACTTTTCAACTGAAGGCGCGTTTTCCGATCTTATACGTAGGTGGAAGGGTTTTTTCATTCTGCTAAACAGGTGAAACCAGCCTACGGAAATAAGGGCTAACCACTCTGTTCTGCCGGATCTGGTATCGAAATCCTGCATGGTTTCGTATAAACGTAAAACAGGAAAGGCTGTAGATCTTAGAAGTAAATAGCAAGAACAAAAATAACAAATCAAAATGTGAGTACTAGTAAATCTCTTATGTTTTCTGTCAGCTCCCCCCGCCCCCTCGTCACCAATTTTTTTCTCTCTCTCTCGTTTAATAAGTGCCATTAGTAAATATCTAAAATATAAATTCTCCTTTTATTTACTATAACTGATCAAAAAAAATTTTTTTTTTAAAAAATAACCGAGCTAGTTTATGGAAATAAACTAACTGAAGATAAATAAAAGAATAATACACACTTGGGCACATTTTTCTTTATGCATAATTCCAATAACAGTTTCAAAATATCTGGATGGAGGAAGACGTTCAAAAAAAAAAAAAGAAATAAAACTATCCTGAAAATTACAGTCCTAAAATCAAGATAGAAGAAAGATTAAGAAATGGCTTTTAAAACCCAGCAAAAAGTTATAGCATTGCAAAAACGATTTAATATCAGCCAACAATGAGTTAAGATAACATCTATATGATTAGATAAGAGTTAATTCAGTAGACAGGAAATTTCGATGGATGGATGGATGGATATATATATATATATATATATATATATATATATGACTGTTCGTTTCTTTAACCATAATAATAATGTCAAACAGTCAGAAGAGAGATTGTAGGTTCTACATCCGTCACGTAAAGTAACTTTTTGTAGACAGTTTTTCGGTCGTTCCTAAGTTAGGCTATTTCTGGCAGAGGCAAGCAGTATTTTTCTCCTGGAAACTCGGGTTTTTAATACTGTATCTCAGAAAAACCGACCACAGAACTCACGTTATTTCAGATAACAATACGAGTGTTATAGTTTAAGATCACAAGATGGCGGCAGCTGTGTATCGAACAGGCATCGAAGCCGTACTACACTCGCTTCGATGCCTCTAAAATAGGGATGCAAAGACCGCGGGTCACATGCGGCCCTCCGTTGATTTGCTGGCGGCCCGCCTCACCGTGTATTATTTTAACTTTAACAAGTTACACGATAGGTAATTTTTAAAAATGGTACATGCGCAAAGCAAATGAGCTGTGATGTCACGATTGCCTGCCTCCTTACGATAATCGGTTAGTAATAATGTTAACAAATTTTATAATTCGTCTATTTGTCAGATGAGTATTTTGTTTTCGTAAGTGCGGTTGCTACAATTAATTATCATCCCTAAGAAACGGTAAAAAATAAATTCTGCAATGGATAAAGCAGGGCCATGTAGGAAACACAAACTACAGGATGAAAAACAGCAGTTTCAGGATAGCTGGACCGAAAAATATGGTTTTATGCAGTTGTTTAATAATATCGTGTGCTTGATTTGCAAAAGTGCTGTAGCCATACCAAAATAATACAATATAAGGAGACACTATGAAAGTCTGCATTCTACATTTTCAAATCTACCCGAAGAACTACGTAAACAAAAGATTTCATTTTTGAAACGAGAATTGACAGGTCAGCAAGTGATGTTTACACAACCTATTCACGATTCGGAAATCGCAACAGAAATAAGTTTTGAAATATCTCGCCTTATAGCAAAAAGGTACCGACCATTTACAGACGGAGATTTCGTTAAAGATTGCCTTGAGATAGCTGTTAAAAAAATTTGTCCTGAATCAGCCAAAAATGTTGAGAAAATTTAGTTAAACAGGATGACTGCGCAAAGAAGAATTACTGCAATGTCGGAAAATGTAAAGAACCAATTAACATCTTATTCAAAGAAATTTGCCTATTTTTCATTAGCTATTGATGAATCAACTGACATTACTTCCACAGCCCAGTTGTTAATATTTGCACGTGGAATAACGCAAGAGTTTGAGGTAAGTGAGGAGCTGATTGGAATGAGTTTGATCAAACGAAATGTAATGACATGTTCACTGGGCTTTTCGAACAGTGTTCCAAAATTGATTTAGATCTGACAAAATTATCAGGTATCACGACTGACGGAGCTCCTTCCATGATAGGAGCTAATTCTGGATTGGTAACATTATTGAAACAGCATTTGGGACGGCACGACGATGAGTTGATACAATTCCACTGTATAATCCACAAGGAGAGCTTGTGCCCTAAGAAACTTGGATTTGAACATGTCATGAAAGTTGTGGTTTCAACGATTAATTTTATAAAATCTCGTGGCCTTAATCACCGACAATTTAAAACGTTTCTTGAAGACATTGAAAGTGAATATGGTGACTTAATTTTTTACACAGAAGTGAGGTGGCTAAGTCGTGGACAAACATTGGAGCGGTTCCTAAATTTAATTGATGAAATTGAAATCTTCATGACTGAAAAAAACAAAAACGTCCCTGACATAAAAAATCCGGATGGGTTATGTGACTTAGTCTTTCTAGTTGACATTACTAATCGTTTAAATACGCGACTTCAGACCAAAGATCAATTGGTTACTCAACTTTACGGCCACATTTTGTCTTTTCAGTGCAAGTTAAATCAATTTCAAATCCAACAGAAGTCAGGGAATTACATCCATTTTCCTAATTATAAGAAAGTTTCTGAAAAGTTCAATGTCAACTTCAAAACTGTGTATATTGAAAAGATTGATAACTTGATATCAGCCTTCAAGGATCGGTTTTCTGATTTTCAAAAAGTGAAACCATTGCTAGATTTATTTAGCAATCATTTTGCCCGAAAATGCACCCGAATAAGCACAGCTTGTACTCATCGATATTCCAAACGATGAGAGCCTACGAAATAAATTTAACGAAGGCAATTTAATAAACTTCTTTCGTTGTCTCGATAAAAACAACTATAAATGGTTGCTAGATAATGCATTAAAAGGTGCAAGCCTCTTTGGCTCAACATATATTTGTGAACAAACTTTTTCGGTCATGAATATTAACAAATCGAAAAATAGGAACCGCTTGACTGATGAAAATTTAGAATCAATTTTGCGGTTGGCTACTACAAAACTCGAACCAAATATCAAAACAATTGTCAAATCAATGCAATGTCACGCATCAAATTAAATTCACTTACTTTTTATTACCATTTTTGTAACAATTATGATAGGTATAAATAAAATAAACAATATATGGTAGATAACTTTCAAGTTTTTTTTTTTTGGCGGCCCTCCAAAAATAACAGTGGAACTATGCGGCCCTCGGCCTTAACAAGTTTGTGCATCCCTGCTCTAAAATCATCGTCAGCTCAGCTATTGTTGACTGATAAGGGTTAAGCTGGCTGCATGTCAATTTCCAAGAATTAATTAGGGCTAAAAGAGCTCTATCTATTATCTTTGGAGAATAAAAATAGCATTAGATAATCAATGATTAAGTGATTTGACGATAAGTCAAAACCAGTCACGTGTGTCTCATATCATATCCTCTCTTCATCGCTCAGTAGGAAGAATGAATGTAGGGAGACCTGTGTCTTCCTACATTGATTCCTGTGTCTGGAACTTGTGTAACTCAATGGAAGTGGTGACTGAATTCCTCAGTGCTATAGTGCCCGAAGAAACAGCGTCGTAAGTTCGATTCTAGTCGCTAAATAAAGGAATTTTTAGCCAGCCTGGTTGGCAGAGTGTTTATCGTATCCGCTCTCCAGCCAAAAGACTGCGGGTTCGAATCCCGCAGTAGGCATGGATGTTTGTGATTGTCTGTGGAAATACTAGTGGTGGGCGGTAGATGGTGTTCGTGTGGATGCGGTTAGTTGTAGAACTAATCGCATCCACTACGACTCTGTCTCCACCACTCAATCCATCAAAGGAGACAGAGTTGTAGAGTAAGTGCCCTCCCTCGACGAGTCTTTGGACTCTCTGGAGGTGTCAAATAATAATAATAATAAATAAATAATAAGACGAGATTATCGTGTTGCTGCGGATGCTCCAAAAATTATTGATAGTTCACGAGACTTACTAAGCAGTGAAATGTGGAAAATTGAAAGATATTCAGCAAAAAAGACGTGTTTTCTGTCCCTCATAAACCATAGGCCTGATGCATTAAAATGTTTCCAGTTTTAAACATGTTACTCGTATTTCGAAACAACAGGCGTTTAATTTCCTGAAGACATGACAGATCTAATTAAGACCACCTTGGATAAAAGCAAAATTACTGCAGTAGCTATTATTGACCTAACAAATGCACTTGATTCTAAACAACATCTGCAGACTTTTACATAGTAATATTGGAGCTTGTTTTAAAAAAATTCTACTTTTATTTAAGATACGAACTCTTCATTTTTTTCTTTCTGTAGTTATGCATGAGCGAAGCAAAACTCGTTAGCCCTAAGAAGCGGGGAGAGAGAAAAAACGCAATTTTAACCGCCCTAGCTTCTACAACTTATCACGTGAAACAATCCAAAATATTTCAAAAAAAATTGTACAGAACTAAGTTTTTCTGAGTTAAAACACGCCTCTACCATTTTTAAAATCTCTTTATAATAAACAATCTTCCAAGTTTGTCTACTATTTTTTTTTCCTATTTATATTCACAGCGTCGGCAATTAAAAATAATCCAGACATTCTAAAATTCAGCTGTTTACAAGTATGGACGTATTCTACCCAAATGTTCGTTAAGTTTGCTCACTGTTTTTTTATATATGCTAAAATCACTTTGTTTTGATTGAATCTCCTTAAACAGCATTAAGACTACCAATACATGAAAATATAACAATGAGATAATCATTCAAAAAAAGATGTTTCATAATAACATTATTGCGTTTTCACCATTAAAAATGGCGAAAACGCACCTGAAAACCTTTTTTAGGTGCGTTTGCAAAATGCGTTAGCTCCTATTCGATTCATTTTTTCCATCGATGCATAAGAAAGTCATGAGAACTCCAGTTGGACACATTTCATTGAAATTCTGTATTTTGAATCCTTACCATAATTTATCTGCATCTCAATTTTTGTTTCAGTAATGCCACTGCATGGGCAAAAGTTTATAAATTATATATTACAATAACTCTTCTTGGCTAGGTGAAATTGATTACAAATGTAGGATTTAGGACGCATACTTCAATATGTTCACGTGGTTCAGTTCTGATTTCAATTGAATGATTTTTATTGCAAAATTTGGTGAAACGATTCAAACAGTATTATTTCACAGCTATAGGATGGAATTTAATGAAGGTTGATATTTAGCATCTCTGTTAAAATTTGCTGAGTTATTTCTATTTTAGTTGTGAACAGACCATTTCTAGTGAAAAAATTAGAAAAAATACAAAATAACATGTCTACAGTATGTTAAAGAAAAAAAAAGATCTATTTCATAAACGAGCTATAGTTTTGGCAAAGTAATCATTTTAGAAAGTAATACCGTTCAATTGAGTTACTTGAATAATGTAATTTTTTTATCGACGTTGTAATAGTTTGGGAGTTAAACGACAGATAAATCGACATTCGAAAATTGTGAAGGTTTTAAACTACATTGCATGTAAACAACTATAAGAATATTAACTCAATGTATATTTGGTCATACGAATAATTGTGAATATGAATATTATTATTATCCGAGACCTCTAGGGAGTCAAGGACTCATCGAGGAAGGTAAATTACCTAAACCAGCTGTGATACCTTCCCTTAAATTCATTCACACTAGATGCACTCACTACCCCTAAGTGTAAATTATTCCACTCACTCACTGCTCTGTGAGAGAAAAATCCAGTTCTTACCCCTTTATTGACTGTGAACAAACATAACTTCTAGGGATGCCCCGTGTTTCCTCCCCACCTCCATATAGCAAAACATTTCATCATGTGATATCCTATAACACCCATTCAAAAAGTTTATAGACCTCTATCATATCATCCCTCATTTCTCTTGTTAAACAGACTCTGTAATCCACATATTCGCAATCTGTCCTCATAATCTAAATCCCATAATCCGGATATAATCCTTGTAACTCTTCTCTGCATCCCATCCACAGCTTATTTTTATCCATTTGGAATTGGGGAGACCAAATCTGCGCACAATAATCCAGGTGTGATCTTATGAAAGCCTTATAAAGAAGCAAAATGACGTCCTTATTCTTACATGTCAAGGCTCGCTTCAACATCACAATTATCCTCTGAGTTGTATTTGCAACTTTTGCTATGTGACCTTTGAACTTCAAATTCATATCCACTAATACACCAAGATCCCTTGCCTCCTCGGTTTCTTGTAGCATAACCCCGCTAATAAAATATGGAACTCTAATCATGCCAACGTGCATAACTTTACACTTACTAGCATTAAAGTGATAGCCATTTTTGTTTGCCAAAATTTCCAGCCTATTCAAATGATTTTGTAAGTGCTGAATATCAGTAGAATCCCTTATTACCCGGCCTATCTTCCATCATCGGCAAACAATTGCACATCTGATGTTAGACCCTGCCATTAATGTAATGCAGAGATTTCATTCATTAATGTAGAGATTGAACATAATGGCCCAAGGACTGAACCTAGAGGTACACCACTGGTCAACTTAAATCTGGCATATTTACACCCACTGTATACCACTTTTTGATAGCTGTCTGTCAACCATCTCCTGATCCAAGTCAAGAGTATATATATTCCAATCCCATATTCTCCAGTTTATGCAACAGACTTTTGTGTGGTATCCTATCAAATGCCTTAGAAAAATCCAACATCATATTGTATTGTACCCATTCCCTTTATCCAACTCGGCCTTAACAATGGAACTATCATACATTCTTTCCATTCCTGTGGTATTACTTCTGAGCTGAGACCCAAGTTATACAAACATGTGAAAGGCCTAGCCAATTCAGCTGAATATTCTTTTAGCAAACGGGCTGATATTCCATGTGTCCCTATTGTCAAATTCTTATCCAGGATACGCAACAGCTCTTTAATCTCGTTTTCATGAACTTCTAACTCATCATATGAGTTAGAAGTTCATGAAAATGTTCAGGAAGCATATTTTCCCACCCCCTAGCCACATACATAAGTAGCACTGTGCACCATGTTATATACACCTAGTTGATATATCTTAGCAAAGTGAGCACTTGTTAGGGAAATCTCATTAGCTTCGGACACTAGAGTACAATCTGCATTTAATAAAGTTATTCTTCTACATTCATTCATTTTTTTTTTTTTTGCTTGCAGCATAACGATCACATTCTTTTGGATTGCCTTTATAGCGCTTGCATGGCCAATTTCTTTTCATAACGAACAATACTCGTTACTTTTCTGGCCTGAGATTTATATATTTCATAACTCCTCTCACTCTCACGATATTCTTTCCACATCATAATACTCTTGTGAATCTCTTGCTTAAGAAGGTTGCACACCCATTTCATTCCCAACCTATTTATTCTTCGAACACTAGAGATACATTCAGATACCACCTCATTTATGTAGTTTTTCAAATATTCCTGTGCATTGCTGACATTTTTCCCATTCAGTAACTGATACTATGGGACCAAAGTTGATCATAATTTCGAGCTTTGTAGTTCAACATGTAACCTGTTCTAATGGGAACATCAAGGTAATTAGATACTTCCCAAGAAAGTACAACATGATCACTGTCACCAATTGGTAGTAAAATAACCATATTCTTGACAAAGATCCCTTCTGATGCTATGAGCAAATCCAACACTCTTTGACCTCGAGTTCCTTTTTTCACATGCTGCATGAGAAAGTAATCTCGCAACAATTCAATAAATTCCTGTTCTTTCTTATTATGAGATTTCTGATCTACCCAATCAATGTTTGGAAAATTAAAGTCACCCATAATGATTACTCGTTTGGTACTCATAAGGTTAAATTGGAGATGCATTTCTTCATCTCCTGCAACTGAGCCGCCAGGTCTGTAGCAACACCCCCACCATATATTTCATTTTGTTAGCCTCCACTTCACACCAGATAGATTCAAACTCATCGCTACATGGGAGATTGTTACATCATTGTTTTCTTGCATTTCTACCCTAATTGGACTTAAATCATCTGATATCATTAATAGTACTCCTCGCCTGCTATCTCTTCTGTCATGCCTAAAACCAATATACCCATTACACTCGATCCCAGTTACCATATCTGATTCTGATAGCCAGGTTTCACTAATGCCAACAATTTTAGGCCACATCGTATTCAATAAAGCAATGAACTCAACCCCTTTGTTTCTGATGCTCCTGGCATTTGTGTATAGACATAATTTACCACTTAGCCTATTCTTATAATTAGATATGCAGTCTATTTGGCCTTGTTGTAGCACTTTCTCTTTTTCCTCCCCATACATATTTGAAACGTCCTAACCCAAAGCATATTTTCCCACCCCCTAACCACATACATAACCATGTTCGAAGACATTCATGCTTTTATCACGTTGGCATAATATATCTGAATGTTCCCATTTTCCCATCCCTCCCTTGACGATTTAGTTTCCCTCGCTCTCTGCATTAGGTCTCAATACCAAGAAGTAATTTTTCCAAGCTCCGGATGCCAAATGAATTCACTCTTATACGAGTTTTTTCTGCAATCAAATTTACTCCACACATAAAAACTCGCATCCATTTCTTCTACACAGTCTGGCGTGAAATCATTTGCTATCATCGCCCTCCTCCTTAACTCGGTACATTCATATCTGGGTAGCAAACCTACAATTTTTACTCTCTCATATTTCTTTCTTGTTTCTTCCAACAGGCCTTTCATATCTTCTCTCATATATTTGTCGCTACTTAAATTATTAGTACTTACCAGAACATATCTTACTTTTTTTTTTCCAATTACGTTTGTCATATCTTTAATTTTTGCACTCGGGAAACCAGAAGTGGTGACTCCCTCAGCAAGCACAAATTTTAAGATTGAATCACCATACCACATCTCTTTTTTCTTAGATTTTAACTGACTTTCCTCTCGTAAGGAATCTGATGTGGCGAAATGTTTTGTCTTATGATTAAAATAAGTCAATTTTCAGTTTTACTACCAAAATTCTCCATGAAAATAATATTCATTTCTGGCTTGAGGAATGTAATGAAATGTGTGTATATATGAATGAATGTATTTAGAAATTCTATTAACATCTCCTCAAGTTGCAAATGGACAATTTTAATGTCAAACTTAACCTAAACAAACTTATATTTACGAGCGGGGATAGAAAGTTCTGATAAACACCTAGAACAAAAATTACATTAAAGCAACTGATATAATATTATTTTTGTTCTAGGTGTTTATCAGAATTTTCCAGCCCCCCCCCCCCCCCCGATCGTACATATCTCAGCACATATGAAAACAAAAAATTACATTCGACTGTTATGATAATGATTTTTTATGCAACTTGTACTTATGAAAGGTTGCAAATTATAGCACATCAAAACGGTGTGGACTAAATTTGACTATGCTTATTTACATTATTTTCTCTCTCTCTCTCTCTTACATAATTCGGAAACCCTGCTCTACAAACCAAAAGTGGAACTTTTTAAAACAATGTCAGGCATCCAATAACCCGAGCGATTATCTCATATTGGGCAATCACTTGCAGGATTATAAAGGCAAACAGAACCAATGAAAATGGGTTCAGTTTCGGTCAAATCATGTTTCCCTCCCACATTTTTTTTTGTAAAACAATTCAAACTGACTAAAATCTGCTTTGGCTGAATAAATTTTAATACAACTTGACGTCTCTTAACATTTGTATACTATTGTAGTGTATTAAACTCACGAAAGTCTATAAAAATCTTGCGTTGTGAGCTTAAGCATTTTTATAACTGTATTAAGTTTTTTTTTTAAATATCTTCTTTGAGGATTAATTTTTCTAGTTACTAGATCATAAATAAAAACAACAACAAAAAAGTCAATACTACTGGTCAATACTAATAAATGCTTCACTTTAGTTGCGATGTGATGTTATTCTCACCATCCTGTCATACCACATTTTCTTAAATCATCTCAGCTTAAAATATGCCACCCTTTAAAGATTTTTTAAAAAAAGTTTATTCGAAACGCTCTAAATCTAATCAAAATTGTGAGTCCTTAAAGATCAGTTAGGAAAGAGAAAATGATACAACAATATCTATAATATTCACCGGTTTAATGTTCGGTAATTATAGGTATTTGTTCAAATCCATTTCCATTAGAGCGAAATATGTTTCTTGATTACTGAAAAGATCGAAATGAATGATTCTCGTAGAAAAATTAAGAATGTCGGAACAATGGATGGATCATTGGTAAGTTATTACGTTTATTTAATAATAAGGTGCAAAGAACATGTAAATTAGACTTTTTGTTTTATTTTTTTAATTCTGCGAATCTTGTTTGTGCACATGTGATTTTTAAAAAGATAAAATCTATTTTTAAGGGTACTTTTTTTGCGAGACTGTACTGTTTGATAGTGTTCGTTGCACCGCGGCATATTCACAACTTATTAGAAGTAAACAAACAATTACACAGAAGTCCATTGATTATGGCTGTATTTGATTACAGTATAATATTCACCTCACGGATTAATGCAACGTTTACTAAACTGTACGATTACAACGAATTCTTTGACCTGGCGTTGTCCATTCTTGACCGAACTACTGACAACACCTACTGTATCACCAATCTCTTCGGCACTTGGTGAAACACAACTGATTTGATTATTACGGCTACCGCGGCATCAAATGAAAATTGATGACGATAAAACACTGCCACCTTGTGGCGCGAAGGCAGACTCGGTAATAAATTACCACAACAATATTACACCACCAACTACGAGCAGGTTATTTTAATTACACGTGTAGGCGCTCATTTCGTGGGTAGCAAGAGGCGAAGGTAGAGTGCTGGAATCTAGTTAATGAAGCTAACAGTTGTAATAACTTGAGGAACTGCTTAGTATAATGAAGAAGTTTCGAGTGTAACCTGCCACAGAGCAAAGTACGTATGGCTGCTCTCTCCCTCACTTGATACGTTTATTGAAATGAATGTTTATTTAAAACACGTTCCTGTCTCTCAACACGGCATATAAGCGCTGTTTACCTTCGGAGTCCTGTAAATCAGTGCGATTGACTATCTCTGTCAAGATTATTCATTCCAAATCTCGGTGGAGGTGAGCTTTGTAGAATGGAATTTCTGGCTTGGAAGTCCCTGCAGAGCTGGTACTACGCATGGACAAGCGTGGTCGCTGACCCCAGCAATAAATTTAAAAAAAAGATACCAATTCACAAAACTCCAATTACTGAAAAGGTAACAAAATATTATTTTTGTGCCTTCAGGTACCGGATGCATATGCTTCTTGTTTTGGACTGTTATTACAAAGATTTTCCGGTAATATTTGTTTCTGCCGGAAAATCAGAATTATAGAATAAGTACAGAACAGAAATAAAGGTAATCATTTCTTGTGAAGATGAAAAGCAGTGAATAAGAGAGGTTTTAATTGCAAGATACATATTTAAATGCAATGTAACACATATTGAAATAATAGAAAAGATAACCAGCGTTAAAGTTTCTGCAAGCTTGCTATAAACTATGGATTTCCATCCATTTCAGAAGTGTAATTCCAATATAAAAATATTTAAGGAATGATTAATTCGATAGCTTATAGCTGTTTGTTTTGACAGCACAAGAATGAACATAACGCATCCAAGAGATAAATGATCTCTAATCCGGTGTACTATATCCGTTTTACTACAAGGAAATTCATATTTTTTTTTGTTTTTATTTTCACGGCAACAGTACTTTGTGTTGAGCCTACGAAGCCACAATCCTCCTCCCACAATCCCCCCCCCCCATACTTTAAGGAGTGCATATACTTTATGTGCACTAAAGGAACACGCACCGTTTTATAACCATAATTTTAGCACTGCATTGAATTCATTAATAATTTATGAAATATTGGTAGAAAAGAGTAGAAAAAAAAAGAGTTAAAGTTGTACATCTTCTCTTAGCAAAAACATAATCCACGAACCCATTTTATCCCTACACACCATAGGAAAATCTTGAGTACACCAATGTCAAACTTGGAACAGGCATGCTGCCGATGAAAAACTCGGTTTCTTTACAAAACTATTACGCCGTCTAGTCAAAGTGTTGAAAGAACGATAACTACAAGGGAAAAAAAATTACTGTCTTGAACCACAACACAAATTTCATGGTTCAAACGTTTCGAAAAACCTTCAAAGATAATACTACTCAGTGAAACAGTGGGCGTCGAGTGAATAAGATCTGTATTTTCATCTAATACACACTAAGAATCCAGGGTATACGCCCTGATAAAAGCCATGAAATTTAGAAAATATTAAACATGAAAGATAATTAAAAGTAATTAATTTACGGATCTTGAATACGATATGTTTAAATAAATCAATATATAAGCAATATAAATACGAATAATCTGTAAAGAATATTTTTTTTATCGATAAGCGCCTATGTAGCGACGCGGTTTGGCTGGAGAAGGAGGACCTTTTTGGAACGGCTTTTCGAGTGAAAGTAAGCCAACTCACTTTCAGCTGGTCTCATAAGGAAAGAGAAGGAAATATCCAATAACGGAACAGAAAACACACGCAGCTGACAGATCCAGATGATAGGATTAACTATCCTACAATAGCATTCATTAAGTTTATACGAAGCCTATATTGAAGTTTATATCTGGCCGTGACAGGCCACTACCTGCATTGAAGAACATGAGAGGTAAATATTACTCTTATGTTATTTTTCATATCCGTCAAAAAATTCAGCTTTAACGTTCCAAACACGATAATTTTCATTTTAACATCAAATAAAACAATTAAAACAATATTTTTAACGAATACAACTCCTAAGCTCTTCAAGAAAGACATTAACATATTCTTATCTCTTCTCTAATCACTTGTCCCCCCACCCAGCACTCTTGTGTTATTGGTCACGAGACTATGGTATGTATATGTAAATTAAGAGAAAAATGCTATTAAGAAAAGCTAGTTTGAAGAAAACCTCCAGCATTTCACTTGCGATAGTGAAACAGTTTAGAATCAATTTCTATATACTCTGATAAATACAGGAAAGGGTGTGTTCCCTCTTTCTCTCTATTCTTAGAAAAAATATGGTAAGACAAAATGCTATTACTGGCATATTTTCAAGCCAATTCCTATGTTAAAAATACTGCACGTCCAGCTGAGGTTGATGCACAAACTGTGTAAGTTGTTTAGTGAAATCGTTACTTGCTCATGGCGTTGTCACCTAAAAGGAACTAGTTTGTACGGTCTTTTAGACATAATTGTGATACTTAGCCAGTATGCAGGCTCTCCGTATAATGGATCTGAGATCCTTTATAGTATCATTACTCTGTCTGAGCAGTGTTGGATGACGCCACTAATTCACATTTCTGACAGCAATGAGAAACTCAAGTTCGTTAAGCGGATGTGATACGGTAGGCAGCTTTCTTAACAAGAAGAGATTCATTTAACGCCATCTGTCAGTCATATCACTTAGTATGAGACATCTACACACGAAATATTACTTCCGTTTTTTCTTATTAATTTTATTTATTTTTTTTTATACGACAGCTTCGTTTTTTAATACACATTCTGAAGGTATTTCCCACCCTCCTTTGTTACGTTACCGATATAAGTATCAGCATTTTTTTTTTTTTTTTTTTTTTTGTCAAACAATAGGTGTCGGTACGCATTCTTTGCTAGCAGGAAAAGTTGAAAATTAAAATAATACCTCGGGCATAGGTCATACAGATGTATGTCGCCGTTAATAAAAGTGCGGTTACGCCCTACGGCTGCGTACCTCCACAAAAAAAAGTACCGAGTATCATTAACTGAGAAACGGTCCTACAAGGAGAAAGATTGGATATCTCAACTCAGATTCTTTTGAGCAGAGAGTTTTCCGTCTTAGCAAACATGTCAATATCTGTTTGAAGTCCAAGTTACTCCTTAGTTCACTTCTCCATATTCCTAAAAATAAATAAGTTACAGAATTTCGATGCCACAGAATTCTTATTCATCGTAAACGCTCACAGTTACTAAAAGTCAAGTCCCCCAAAAACGAACTGAATATTTGTGAAAATGGCTTGTATAGAATCAATACATCAATTTTTCAATCAAAAACAAATTCATCCATTTCACTAAGTGTGAAGTTACTACTTTATGTACTAAAACCATACTGGTTTTGATCTGATCTTGAAATAAGATTAAAAATTACAGAGTTTTTAGTTCACACTTTAGCAGTCAGTAATACTCTACATCAACCCACATATCCAACTTTCAATCTCGTTTCCACATAACGCTAATTCAAAGTTTCATGAACTTATATAGCGGTAACGTACCTTTTAATGAAGGCCACTTAAATTTGTGAGCGCATGTGCAGGGGTTTCGAACGCACACTGGTCACAACTGGAGGCACCACTAGTTATTTTTCATCTAAAATTTAGTTTTATATGCAAAACAGAGTGAAGAATTATAGGGTATGAAGCACAGTGAAAGGAAAGAGAACTTCACTTCGCTATAACTCAATGCATATGCCAATGAAGGGCATATTCAGCGAGTTATATAGCACAGATTTTAGTGATGAAGAATTGCAGCTTCTGTATCCTAAAACACATCACTAAATAAGTGACACTTGATTAAGATATATAGGCAACTAAGGCTGTATATTAAATAGAACCTTGTTTTATTTAATTTCGTAACGATTTCCTTACTGACTCATTAATAAAGATATAAAGAATATAAAAGGCAAAAACATAAATCAAAGGCATAATTCAAGTAAACTGGTAAGTAAATCTTACCAGTTTACTTCAAATGTCATATGTAAATGTAAATTAACAGGAGGAGAAGACATTTATATTCCTGTACCATAATTTTTGTCTTTAAAATCCTTTGAATAAGTTTTAGGAAGATATAAGTTAATGAAACCATGCATAGAATAACTAACCGAAATTAAGGTGATATTCAAAGCAAGCACAGAAAATTAGAGGTCTTGTGAAGATTTAATGAAACCGGAATACATCAACTAGAAAGAAGAAATAACGGCAAGACTTAATTGTGCTAGAGATTCTTTAATATAATAAGTCGATGTGTTCTGAATACGTTATTTGTTAATTAACGATCTGGGAGTAGTCTGCTCAAAACAACACACTTCAAAATTATGAAAGAAGATAATGATTACTTACAGTATCCATCCTGCCTATCATTTGGATGTCTGCTCTAGCTGACGATTCTGAATAAGGAGGAACAAGCTAAAACTAAAGAAATAGGCAGGATTTAGAATAATGAAGATACAGCATTGGATAAGATAGGAAAGTACAGGGGACACGTATACCATTTAACGTATTCCTAAGACAGAAGTGATGCACACTAAAGAATGCTTATTTAAAAATACAAAAGAAACCTTATCAGAATTTTTATAACTCACGATTTCGAGTAGAAAGCGGTGCACATTCAAATTTTCGAATCGAATGCAAAAGGACCACGTAGTAGCACTCAACAGGATCAAAAGCAAAAGGCTGCGTTAAGGAAATTGCGTTTGACGGAGCCCTTTTCGTTTGAAGGAAAAGTTACAAACTTGGATGTCATGTAATGTCTCAAAGATATCATCGAGATGATTTCACGCCGGGAAGAATTATTGGAAAGCTTGAAGGCCGCAGAATTACTAATATTGCCAGAGCATTTGGAATTTCACAGTGTTGTATCCAGGCTCAGGGCAGCATTTCAAACCAATGGAATGTGTTCCAGACGTTTGCTAAAATGTCGCCATCGCTCTACCACGGAGCATGAAGCCAGATTTTTGGTTATAACAGAAAAACGTAATAGACGCAGCACGGCAGGTCAGCTTGCAATCGGCTACATTCAAGCAAAGGTACGCGAATATCTCGATAAACTGTAGCAAGACATCTGCGACAAGAAGGCCTATACGCCCGAAGACCTGGAGTCTGCGTCCCCTATATCCACAGCTCATCGTAGAGTACATTATGAGTGGTGTTGTGTCCATAAAAATTGGACAAAACACCAATGGACAAATGTAGTCTTTTAGAGATGAGTCGTTTTAGTATTTCCTCCGATTCTAGACGGCACTTGATCTGCGTGAAAGTGGTACTGCTTGTCATTGCGAGAATGTTCTTAAAAGGGATAGATACGGCGGTGCCGGGGTCATGGTGTGAGGAAGCATTATGATTAACTGACGCACCGAGCTACAAGTGGTGGAAAAAGGGACTATGTTAAACGATACTGCAACAAAGTTCTTCAACGTCATGTTCGAATAATATCCTCGGTATCTATAAGTATCTCGTGTATGATGTGGTGTGGAATTGTCATCCATAAAAATGAATTTTTTGCATTGCAATTCGAAAGCCCCCTCCAGAAAACAAGGCCTTATCCTTGCTCTGAAGAAGGAGTGACTCACTTTGCCTCAAGAACTCCTGAATCACTTGGTGCTCAGCATGGTACGATGTTGTGAGAGCCTCATCACAGTTCGGGGTGGACATATTTCATTTTGAAATGTCTTTCTGCATAGTTTTCTGTAGGTACTATACATTACATTAACTACATACTTAGGAAATTTGTAACTTTTGTCAAAAACGTATTGAAATTTAATTTGTACGAAATTTATAACACATTTTTGTGAAATATAATTGATTATTGATGCTGGCAATAAATTTATATCCATATTTGGCTGTAGTCATGAAATGTTTTTCATATACAGGTAAAAATGTAGTTCGTCCTTAACTTTTGATCACCAATGTAATATTCAAACTTCTTTTGTGTGAATTTACGAAATGCATTGTTAACGTATCGGGTATTTTAATTGCGATACATGAAATTGTATTAATATTAATACAAACACAGAAAAAAGCTATTGAAAAAAATTTTTTTTCACATTCATATATTCTTTAGCATTAATGTTTTTTAGAATTACTTGTAATGAGAATTTCGCACCTTCCCATTTAGGAATAAATCGGTGTCATATTAGTTTCTGGCGGTGGCTTAAAGCACAATATTTTCATTACAAGAAATATTATGCTAATACCAGAAGTGAAATTTGGACATTTATTAAAATTCCAAAGCATCTGGACTCCTTCAGGGAAAGAAAAAAAAATGATATCAAAATAAAAGCAAAAAAGTCTTAAAACATGTATACTGCATAGAGTTTTGCATATTGCGTACTTACATACGCAATATGCAAAGCTCTCCTATAATTGTTTAGGAATGCTACAATTCTCTTCACGATTTTTAAAGCAATCATTCATAATTTAAATATATTGCGTATTAAACTTGCACAACAATTGACCAACGAGTGAGGTATAGAATCAACCTTGCAAACCAAGCAAGCATTACCACTACTCATTTTTATTTCTCTCCGCCCCCATTATTCTGAACCATCTACTTTAAGCAAGTATAATTGCCTCATGGAACTTCTCATTGTTTTTATTCTTGTCTCTATTAAATTTCTCGTACACGTCTTCCCATCCTCAAAAAAAGGTTCTGCTCCTATGGTTCTCATTTAGGCAATTTCTTCCTTTCTCTTCACACTATTTTTTGTTTGTTTTTATTGCTCGCCGATTTCAATGTCGATTCTTCGACTGCTTATTCTGATTCCATTTTCTCATTTCAAGTCTAACAGTGCCACAATGAACAGAATAGTGTTCGAATTTCAATTACAATATTTTTATAATTCACATTTTGGGATAAGTAACCTTTCGGGTAAACTTCATTATCTTTAAAAGAAAGAAAGGAAAAAGAAGTCCAAGGCTTCCTTCTCGGTAAATGTAGTAACGTAATGGCAGATTCTATTCCGCTTAAACATGATAGGTTATAAGAATTATTAACCTTGGTTATTTAAAGCAAATGTTCAACTGATTCCCTTATCAGTAGCTAGTCCTGAGATGAAAAGATAGTTGTCACACCTTTTAAATTACGAGGGACGTACAGAAAGTAAGTTCCGTTTTTAAATATTTTCACTGCAGCGCTCCGATCGCAATGGTGCGCATGCGTGCTGAGTTTGTTGATTTGTTTAGCAAAGTTGGTGACATTTTCAGGCATTCTCGGAGTGCTTACGCTTCTTGGTGTGTGTTTATAAGGTCTAAGAAACTCGAATCTCCCGCCGCACGTAAAATCGATGGGTAAGACTTTTTAATGAAGGAAGGATAGGTGTGCACAATGATGAAAGGCACAGGCGACCATCTTTAGTGACTGACGATTTGGACTAACGTCCGCCCACACACGGCTGACGTAACACAACTTCTCGCCACCTTCGGCTGGGAACAATTCCGTCATCCCCCATATAGTCCTGACCTCGCGCTAAGCGACTTTCACCTGTTCAAACATCTGAAATCTTTCCTTGGTGGTCGGAAATTAGCAATAAAGTTTTTTTTGTAAGTATATTTTTGTTTCTCTGACAGCCCATAGGAATTTACTTTCTGGACGTCCCTCGTATTTGGACAGTTCTGGAAGGAAGCCTACATTCCTGGCAAAGTGTTTAGTGACTTACTAATGAAAACTAAAATGCCATCATAATAAAATTAGCGGAGAAAAATATAATTTACACGGTTAATAAGTATGCAAGCGATGCTTCATGTAGAAATTCATCCCTCAAGATATTTCTAGACCAGTTTGTAGATTTCCGTCCTCAATGTGTAATGAAAACGCGATGCATATTAAATAGGATTCTCTGTTGTAAAAGAAAAACGATCACTGATAAGCTGAAATCCTCGGGAAAATCTCCTCTCTAAAAACATTGACGGGTACTATAGTTTTATACGAACTGGCTTAAAACACTAAAGAATTAGAAAGAAAAAAAAATATATATATATATCTACTCTATAGATATAGATATAAAATGATAAGCATTTTTTATGTAACGTTTTTTGTCTGGCTTCTTAATATATAATATTATATATATATATATATATATATATAAAGCTCTGATCATGGCAGGAGTGTAACAGCAATAGCAGAGCCTCAGTTAGAACTTCATTGGCTACAGCATTGCCATCCATTACCCTCCCTGGATACCCATTTTAGTCGCCTCGTACGACATGCATGAGCTACATTGGGGCTCTTCTTATCCTGGCCACCACACAGGAATCCTAATATATAATATATATATATATAATATTTAATATAATATATATTTAATAGTAATTAATAATAACAATAATTAGGTGTGAGTAGTGTAATTATTTTTATATAAAAAATTTGAGGAAAATAATTTTTTTTTTTTAAATAGAAAAATATTAAACGTTGCACTATTTTTATAATACATTTTTTTCAGTAGAAAAATATTAGACGTTGCACTATTTTTATAATACATTTTTTTCAGTAGAAAAATATTAAACGTTGCACTATTTTTATAGATATATAAGACAAAGCTAATATTGAACAAAAATGGCTGTTTTCAAGTCTTAGCAAGTAGTGCAACATGAGGGCAACTCGGAAGTAGTGCAAGAAGGGGCAGCTCTCGGCAAAGGTGGAGCAAGTACCGAGCATCTGATCCAAAAATAACCAGCTTACCAGCCCGGAACTGGGGGGGTTGGGCGCCAGGGGGACAGAACCTCCCTTTCGAATTATCAGAATTCAGGGAAAAACCGGCCTACTAGTCTGGAACTTGGGAGGTTGGGCGCCGTAGGCGCCAGGGGGGGGGCGTACCCCCCTAGTATATATATATATATATATATATATATATATATATATATATATATATATATATATATATATATATATATATATATATATAAAGATAAGCCGAAATTCGAAACGTTTTTATGTCACGTCTTTTGTCTCTTCAATGTTTTAAACGTCCAACAATGTCTTTGCCTTCATGAGACAACAATTTGTTGGACGTTTCAAAACAATGGGGAACCGGCTTACCTGCCCGGAATTCGAGGGGTTGGGCGCCTTAGGCGCCAGGGAGGATACCCCCCCTAGTTTATATATATAAGACATTGTTTTTAAAAGGTTTAAGAGATGACTTTAAAAACGCTGTGAGATGGGAAATTAAAAACAGACACATACATTTCTCATCTACAGTTCATTGTCAGAATTAACAACAACATAGCAGGATCAAATAAACATCTGTACTAAAATATTTAAGGCAAAATGATCAAGACGTCAGCAATAACTTCGTGTATTATGCATAGTTTTAAAATTCTAGAACGTAGGATTGCAGCGGATTAGCAATTGCTGCGTTTTCTTTTTGATTACAGTTGTTTTAGGAGACAATCAGATTTACCTGTCTGATATTTTGTCACCGACTGTTTTCTCATTAGCGAGCATTTTCGACTGCCAGAAACAAAGACACTGACTAAAGAATTAACAGGTGCAAGAAGTATGACAAAGAATTATATTGACTACGCTCACCCACTAGACAGGCAATCTCCATAATTTCTTTACGCCACCTCTATTTGTCTTGACGACAAGGCGATTCTCTACGGAGATAATTTATCTTCACTTGCGTGGAGAGTCGATAAAGTTTCGTGTAATCCCATCCAGTTCTAAACTATAAAAACACGGGATGAATATTGGAGAAAGAAAAAAAAAGTTGTCGCATTTAAGTAATGACACCGCAAATGATCAGAAAACAGAATGTCTAGTTTCGAACCATATTTTAATGAGTTGTCACGAGTCACTTTCACTTTGTTTTTCATCCATCAGCTACGAACTGTTTCAATAATGCCAGGCGCCGTTACGGAACGTATTGCTTAGAAGTAGAGAATGATGCGGTTTTGCCACAGGAAGCTATTACGTAGTTAAGACCGCACTTCCACAGTCAATAACTGGGGAAAGGAGAATAATACAAGAAAGTTACCGGGAACATCGAAGAACTTGTTTTAGTCTATTTGAGATCTGATTCTCAACGAAGCGAGCTTTCTTTCTTTTCTCTCTCACTCACTCACACGCACCCCCCCCCCCCCACACACACACAACCAGACCCAGACACAGAGAGAGATTATCACTTTCGCAATTTTAATGAGCGGCTTGGGCCTTATGTGGCCTACTACTTGATATCTAACTGAGCACACTGTTACTCAAATTTACCATTGTTGGTATAGTATTGTAGCCTAGTATGAGCCGACACTAGGATTCGTTTGTGGAACATGATCGTCTCATCTCTTAAATTATCCGAGACGTACGCTATGAGTTTCAGATTGGGACATGAAGCACTCATACAATATACTTCTTTTTTTTTTTTTAATTCTTCTAGGACTACGCTTTCGAGAAAGAGGGTGGTGAAACTAAAGATGGACAGAGTTCGTAGAGATAGAGAACTCAAACCATTTTTTTTTCTTTGAACGTCCTCTTTCCCTGCTACCATCAACTTTTAATATATAGTGACTAGATATAAAGTAAGAATAGTGGTTAATAAGGAGTTGAACTCGCTCTAACTTTAAAACTGTATTCACACTAATCCAGCCATGAGAAATGACCAAATAATTCTGCAAAATTCTCATTAGGTGTATTTCTCAAAATGCGTAATTAATTAATCGCTATTGGATTCTCCACCCGTCCTTTCATACATAAGTTAGCTATTCCTTCCTTCATTCTGGCCAGATAATTTTACCGAAATTCAAAATTTGGAATAAAAAAATTGATCTCAGTTTTAGTTTCAGTTGACTAATTTGTAGGAGTGCAAAGGGGCAAAACGTACCGAACTTTACACTGTCGGTGCATACCAATAACTCATCTCTTGATGTAATTTAAAGAAGGGATGTGTTCGACGGTTTTGAATTACAGCTGCAGCAACTGAAACTATAAGGAAAGTGTATTATGTGTATATGTATTCTATCCTGTTTTGCAGGATAAAAAAAAAAAAAAAAAAAAAAAAAAAAAAATTGGAGAAAATAAAAGCGTAGTTGGTGAAAGTTAACATGATTCCAAATAAGTTGACTAATTTACACAATGGAATTTAATGACATTTACTATTTAGAAATCACGTTAAATTTTTGATTCATTGCAATTTGGGTTTCAATCAGACTTTTCGAATGTCAATAATTCCGTCGTTTTTGCTAGCACTATTATGAAGTCTGTCATTATTAAAAGTGTTCTCGAATAGTAGAGCTCTTGCCAAAAATCGAAGTTATGAAACTTCGATTTTTGGCTTACGTTACGTACTGTAGAAATTTATTTATTTATTTTGCTTAATCGTGCCATTACAAATGGTACAAATGAAATCGATATTGAAATGACGGGATAATTTTTAATAAAGATCCTAAATTGTCATCCTGGGCGGACCAGTAGATAGCATATACATCTACAACCAAAAAGCTGTAGATTTGAATCTCGCTTTAACATGTTATGCATGCTTGCGAAATTAAAGTCATTGGGTGGAGATGACGGTCGTTGTCGGGTGTGACACTGCATCCCGCTTACTAGAGGTCTGAAATGGCTGAAAAAGTTTTGAATATTGCATTTGGTTCTCTAAACAGGACCTAGTTATCCGAGTTCTTGCGTAGGTAGAATTGATTTAAAAATAAATATATTTATGAAGATCACAATCATGCATTCGAAAGTTTAGTATTGATTCACATACCAATGAGGAAATAATTCTTGTGATTTGAATTGCTATTATAATTAAATGGACGACCACGATTTAACGAGGGAATTAACTGCAAAAGCAACTAAAAGGCAACCATCGTATTTTCAGATTTCGCATATAAATTACGAAAATCATAGAACAATTTATTATATAAGAAAATATGTTGTTTTTCTTTGTCTTCTATGGATGTACTTTTTTTTTCAATGGACATCGGTAGCAAACTAAAAAGTACCAATTTCTTTAAAATTGTATAGCGCAATCACCTGTCATTTTCAAAATCTTATAAAAATAAGAATCAATTTTTAAATATAAAATTTGAACATTTATAAAAAAAGTCATTTGAACCGATGTTCGAAAACTGGGTGTTCATATAGCTTTATGATTTATATATATATACAATATCTGAAATTTGAGAAATAATCTGGGATAAATAATTAATTTTACAAAAACCTAGATAGTGGAAAATCTATATTATATATAGAAATGACCACCTCAGTTTTTTTTTCTATTTTATTTTTAGAAAATAGTGTTGTTAAATTCTCCAAATCGTCATTAATTATTAAAATAAATAAATAAAATTCAAATGCAAATTGCATCACTTAGGTGGCGCTATTTATGTAAGTGAAAAGGTTCATTTTGTACTTTCATCATGGCATATGTAGCTTTGCTGTACTGCAATGTAACAATGAGCATCAAATTATGATATTATTTCTGTAGCGCTTCATATTAATCATCCTGTTCTAGCATTTAACTATGTGCATACCTGTCAGATTCAAAATGCTGCACAGCGAACTGATTCATTGGAAGATGAAATTAATACAAATAGTGAGAAACAGTTGAGTCAATAAAAGAAAAAATAAATAATTTTAAAATCATATTGTCTAGAAAAAAACTAAACGTTTCATAAATTTTAAGCTGTAGATTAGTGATAAATTATTTTCCCATTTCTCAGGATAATGGAGAAGATTTTTTATTTTCACTACATCTTTCACATTACTGTTTTCAGTTGTGTTCCGGTGTTTTATTGGCATGATTTCCTCTGGCACCTACTTTGTCGAGTTCTTTCCGTTAAAAAACCTTTCATCATGGATTTTACACTATTTTTCTTCATTGTTTCCTTACCGTCTTTATTTTTATGTCGAATTCTAACTCTTACATTCTTACTTCTTTTTTTTTTTTACTTTTTTTATATGTCGTCACGGTGTGAGTGTGTGTATGCACGCGCGCATCCGTACATGTGAAATGTCTTTGTCAACATATCTACGGTGACAGTTATTTTGCTCCAAGAAAGTTCGCGAAACAAAAAAAAGTACAGAAACCCTGCGTATTGATCTCTTGGGATCTGTTTCAAACCAGAGATGGCTCACTAGTTTTCCAAATCTTCCACCCCAAAGGAGACTAGCTTTCTGTCTGAGTCTACGTTTCTATAAGCTCACTCACATGAATCTGTCGGTGCATTTCACCATTGGTGCTCTTTACATCGGATGTCGTGCATGCGCTCTGAACATTTATGATGTTTTGTGAAAAAAATACATAAAATAAAATAAAAAAGTAACGTTCGATGGAATGACATTTCCGAGGTTTCTTTTAAGTTCGCTTCAAGAGTGAGCTGCACTTTATAAAATGATGGATGAAAAGATTCTCAAAGACAATAAGATGACTCCAATGTTACACAGCAACGATTACCTAAACGATTTTACGTTATAATTGCATAAGAGAGAAAAGAAAAAAAATATGCTTTTGTAAGAGGGACTTAATTTTATTTCAAAATGTTTCTTAAATTTAACCTTTGCAAACGAATAAAAAAAACTAATCTTGCAAAAAATAAATAAAAAATAATAACAAGTCTTAGTTCGATTGCATTAACCATAGTCGTCCGACTTAAGATGTTGAGTAAGCTGTGGATTAAATCTGTCAATTTCCTTGCACTCTGGTTGGTTAGTTAGTTACAAGATATAAAAATGTTCTATACCGAACGCAAGAACTTACAGAGAGTGTGTGTGCTTCTTATGTCACCAAAGCATAATAACATAATATTTTTTATTTCATTTAGTTTTTATAGCAATTCTACCATGCACGCTATAAAACACATTGGATATTAGTACTGAGTTTATTGTGGTAGATCTGAGAAGAAAAACAAGCAAATTATTGAATAGCTGTAGAAGATTTTAATCCTCAAGTTATACTGAAGGATGTTCTAAAAAAATAAAGTGAAGGAGATGAAGGAAAATGAGGTACTTATTTTGAATTTAAAACTGGAATGAATATCGACGGCTGCTGATGTAATGGCATACAGAAAGTCATGAAGCAAAAATAGACTATGGGCAACAAAATATGGAATGAGTTATTAAAGAGGGGTTGTCGAATTGATATCTTCTCAATAGGTTTGGGCGAATAGATTCGGACGAAAGAAATGGAGTTACTACAGTCATTTATTAAATTGAATATTCATTCTCATCTTTTCAGGTTTTTAAGACAACACACGGGTAAGAAATATATGAATGACAATGTGGAATTGGGAACGTGAAATGATAAAGAAAACGTAAAAGAAACATAAACCGAGGATTTCATTATTATGCGTTTTGTAGCAATTATAATGTTGTACTAAAAATAAAAATCATCCTTCCCCGCTGACTTTACCAACCTCCGCAGCCTAGTCGGTATCGACAATATCCTTCGGTTGAAAAAAACTGTGTTCGAATCCTGTCTAGGTCAGAGGCGACAGGGTTTTCTTAGGAAGTTGAATTGCAATTGGAAGTGGTACTACCGGTTGGAACTCTGCGCGTAGCAGTTGCTTGGTATATCCGATAAGGCTAATGTCCCTTGGCTTAAAAAACAAAAAAAAAACATTCAACTTTTAGAATACTGTTCTCCCGTTAGAGACAATTGTGCACCAAAATATCCTCCTAAAAATTCTTGATGCTATCCATAAGAGCTTTCAAGCTAACTTTCGAACGATGCGCTTTCTTGCCAACTTACTCGAACCTTTTCATATATGTCCTGCTTTTCTATATGTCTGTTCTATAAGTGCTTTCATAAAAGCTGTTCTACCGAACTGGTTCAATCACTCCCCCACTTTCTAAGCCTGTCAAACAAACCTGATGTGCTGCCAACTCTACATACTGTATATACGAATTCATAACAAATCACTCAACTCCCCCCCCCCCATGTACATCGGTGTAAAATCATAACTTGCGAATGTAAAGAATATCTTCTGATCTATAAAACAGTTGCAACGTATTGCGGCATGTAAAGGCATAATTCCTCTCCCCCTTAAATTTAAACTGATTCTACAGTATAATAATTGCTTACTTTTATTAGATAAATTGAAATTAAGAACTGAAATTTCGTACAAGTCTGCTTTGCCCTTTACTAAGAGTTTTTACTGAGGGAAAACTGTCCCGGTATTTTAGTCCTCTAATCTATCGATATGAAATGTTATAATCCATAGAATAAATTGTAAAAAAAAAAGGGACTAAACACTATTATTTTAAATTCCTTACTTTAGATATAGTTTCTTTAATAAATGTATAAGTACATTTTATGTATATGGAACACTTACACGATGAACGGCAGAAAAATGGAAAAAAATGCATCACACTGTCAGAAGAAAAACCTTCTATGAACTGTTCACGACAGCTATACATACAGATTGATGGAAAAGCTTCGTCTAGAGATATTACTTTTCCAAGAAGTACAAAAAATAGAAACGCGACAACACAAAAGAAAAGGTGGCATTTGTGAAGTCATCTAAGAGAATGTCAGCACGTCGAATGGAAAAGATTGGCAGGTAAAGAACGGATTATGATGAATATGCCCTAGTCATGGAAGAATTGTGTGAAACACAATCCAAACAAACGTGACATGCACAACAGCAACAGGTTGGGATAGGTTTCCCACAGATTCTAGTTCTAGTGGCGTCTTAAAAAATGGAGATAATTTTGAAACTAAAACCACTCAAACAATAATGCATTCAGGTATTTCCATGATGAAGATAGACCTCACACTCCTGTGCCAAGTGCTATTACACCTCACAAATTCTCAGCTTGACGGCGATCTTAGGATTCGGGTGACCAGGGATGGCATTTGATTATTTCTCTCCTCGAACTTTTGACAACAGCCACTGACTTAAGGTCAGAAATGTAACATTTCAGACTGTACATGACTCCAAAATCTGCTTAAACACACTGACATCCTATTGCAATGCGATATTCGGAAGTCTTTTTCGAAACAAAAAGGTTTACGAATAATTACAGAACCCATTTTCATGAAAACAATACCAAAACTATCGTGAAACGTTACTCATGAAATTATCCCAAAATAAAATTTTTGTTTTACCCTATTTGATCACAAAAGAAACGAAGATATTATGAAAGAATTAAACCAAGAACCAGTAATTGAAAAAATTAAAAAATATAAACATAAATGGATGGAACACGTTCAAAGAATGAAAACAGAAAGATTACCAAAACAAGCCTTAAAGTACAAGCCATTAGGAAAAAGAAAACCAGGACGTCCTCTTAAACGATTCAACGATGACTTCTAAGGCCGGAACAGGCCATACTAGGCCTAAATCCTTGATACGTATGATGATGATGATGATGATAAAATTTTTGTAATTCTTCTTCACGACAAACCCAGTTCCTTTCTCTGCTTCTTTCGGAACACACCTGAAAAGTGCATTTATCAGATTGCACTGCTTCCTTTTTATTCCTTAAACATAGATGTGTGGGTTAACAAAAGTGCGAGCAATAAAAATCCTCTTAGCCTTCAAATGTTTTCTAATTACTTAGAGCTACACTCGAATGTCGAAGACGCAAGTCGCACAACATTCTGGTACTCTCAATTAAACCAAGGAAGACCACACAGAGTGCAAACCGCTGGAGGTTAAAATGACCAGAGTATTTTATTACCAAGAAAAGCCTTAGATTTCTTTAACTTTTCAAAGTCAGTTACTGTATCATTAGCGTTTTAATCAGACATATTTCAAAAGAAACTCTCTTCTTAACTGCTTTCACTTTTAAATGAAAGTTTGGAGTTATTAATGCCATCTGCTTTATTTATCCATAAAGACTAATCAGTCTTACCATAAAAGTCAATTTGTCACACGTTCCTGTTATCTAACAGAAGATAAAAGTGCATGTGGAAATAAGAGCAATTGAAAACTCATTATATATAGCAGTGAGGTCTGCCTTATGAAAAGAATACCAATATTCCGAATCTCGATAACTTGACAAGTGAAGTGCATTATATCAATTCGAAACGGTTATATCTATTAACTGACTGTCCAAAATAAGTGAATTTCTCGATTTCTGTAGACAGAGAGAGATTGTTAATAGCTCTTAATGTTTAGGAATCTTAAGAGCAATGAAACTCAGTCGATATCTGCATTGTAAGAATACTCAACGAATTTGGAAGTAGGAAATTATGAAGAAAGGGAGTGTAGATGAGAATGAAGTTATATGATATTTTACGAATTAATGTCTTCAGCAAAAAACATCACTTTATTACATTATCTTGTTACACGTGAATTATAAAGAGATGAGTCGCGTATATTGACAATTGACTGTTCTCCGGCTGGTCTATTTGTTTTGTAGGAAGTACAATAAAATTTGTAGGAAGTACAATTTTGTAGGATGTAAAATAAAACTCTGCCACCTCCATATGTAACCATATAAATCACATTCAGTTCAAATGCATTTTTAAACGTTTTTGCGCATCCTAGATGGGAGTCACTGAAGACGGTAAGTATAGCTCTACCTATGATAAAAATCCAAGGAAATTACTTATAGTTTTTCATTTTTAATTCGTTATAAATAACGAGTAATAATGTTCATATAGAGGTATCCAGGTATATCTGCCAGCGGAGAGGTTATCATCGTTTATTCATGTAGGAATAGGAAAATATATACAGAATGTGCATATATGAAGATAAGTCTATTAAATGAAGAGGAACCAAACTGCTGTTATTGTGCTAACTGGTAAATGTCAGATGGTTAGTGAGTGTCGTCATCAAAAAGAATGTTACTTATGTATTGTCAGAACTGTTTCCTTGTGCATTTCATCTAGAAAACAAGCGATTTATTCATATCCTCTCCCATCGCGAATGCTCCGTGTTAATTTAAAATGTGAAAAAAAAGCAGTAAATAAAAAATAACTGTATTTGAATTTTCCAATAACCGAACATTTATTCGGTGTCTTTGTAGGGCTGTGTGACCACATTTTAATTATCCCTCGATTTGATATCGGAGGGGATGGTGAGGGCAGGCGAAGAACTAATGTTTCACTGAAGGTATCTTAGTCGCTCTCATCCCAAGATCGCAGAGGTTTTTTTAATCCTCCCCCCCCCTCACCTCAAAAAAAAAAAATACAAACTGGCCGGAGTACAAGCACACTGAGAAACACAACAGACTATAAGTTCGGATTCATTGTCCTGTTATTACTAACTTTGGGTTTAAAAGAAAAAGTTAATCTACTTGACTTTTTATACACGATATAATCATACAAATTATTTTGAAAAAGAAAATTACTGACTTCAGCGAAGTTAAGCTTACTTTAATGACAATGTAAATCCGCTACTGCTTTTAATGTAAATTAACTTTAGGATTTAAGGGAAACTATTAAAATGAGGTTTCCCATAAATGAATATGAGACCATACTGGGACCAAAAGAGAGTACTTTACCATTGTTAAGATTTGGAAACTGCCGAGATCATTTATCAAACAACTAATTCCTAGAAGAATAGACAAATGCTTTCTTCAAAGTAAATACAAATCACTTAATCACGCCCAATTGCACTGCATTCCTTCACAAATTGCTCATCACAGACTTCAACACTTCAATACAATGCGCTTCTGTGTTGTAAGCGCACATTGAACCTCTGAGTGGTGATCACAAGTGAACTACAGGCCAACCATATTGATCCATCCTTGTTATTCGATATCTGCTTAAAAAAAAAAAAATCAGGATCAGCGAGATATACAGTAATCTTATAAGAAGGAGAATTAAGTGATTTTTATGAAATGATAGGTTAAACCACATGGCATCTTATGCTAATAATTCAATCATCAAAAGGACTATAAAGCAGAATTTGGTACGAACAATAGTCGCACATACCAGAATAACTGAAAAGAGAATCCCTACCTTCCAAAATAAAGGAAGAAAGGGGGGGGGGGGGCTAGCTTTCTTAGCCTTTTTTTTTTTTTTTTTTTGTGAAGCACAGACAAACTTATAATCGCAGAGAAAGAGAGGAATCTCTTTATCGTACATAAGGCAAGAGATAATTCGCATGAATACAATTACGAAATGGTTGTTAATAAAACAAGCTATTATGATCATTTCGGCTAATAGATGAGACAACAGCCAGCCTCTAGGACGATGACCGAGGTCATGGAAGTAAAACCAAGTTAATCGAAATCTTTTCTCTATCTTCGCTCGCTCGTAAACCTCCTACTCTCGTTAACAGCTGCAAATATCTGGTGATCATCAAGTCAGCAGGCAGTGTTCTGGCCATAGCGTAACTTGCCCGGCTCTAGATCTGACACAGTAAATTAATAACGACAGTATTGCCGCTGGAGGCGACCGAACATTCCGGATGTTCCGTTTGTGTCTTTTAGTTGTTTCTGTTGTATTCAAGCATTTTAAGCGAAATGCGACCATTCGTGGATTAACTTATATGGTAGGCAGGCTTTTAATTGGATTAACAGAAAGCCTATTGAGGCGAATTAAGATGATTACAGTAATATAGCGTAATAATAGATAGGATACACGCTGGCGGCTAGACATGTAATTATGGGCAGAACAATAATTAGGCTTAAGGCAGCTAAACAGGAACTGTTTATAATGACTACTCAGTTATGAAGGAGAGAAATGTCTTATGCTTGCAAATCAAGGAAATGTAGGACAGCTTGGAGTTATGTGATAAATCTGTTGAATGAAATAAAGTAATATCATTCCAGGCAATTTTTTTTTGGTTGGAATATTTTTCAATTAAATATCTTAATTTGAGGAGTAAGTTTAGTTTTCAATGTGATTTGTTGATAAACGTCATAGAAATCCCCAGGTCTTTGTCTCAGCTGTTCCTATAACTTTCTAAATTGTTCTGTTCTAGTCCTATTATCGAATGATTCCCCAGGAGATACACCTGACTAATCCTATCTGACCTTGTACAATATCTACTTAAACCATCTTTACTGAAACTGAATTGTTCCACACAATTGTTATTTCTTTTGATGTAATAAGGTATTTATCCCTGGAGATAATAAGGCTTAATTTGTGCAATTTATGCACGTCAAAGTGGTTATTTTTTCATTCATTCATTTCTGAATAAAAAAAAAGTGAACATTTCCTTGTAAAACTATCAAATTTCGACTACAAAATTTTATTCCGCCTTTCTCTTTGACGAGAAAATGCGCGCAGACTGAACGACAACAGTTTATCCCTGTAAGTTCTGTTTACATATTCCAGTAAACCAAATACTATATTGTTACGAAAATTCCATTTTTTTGACACAGGATAGAGTAATCAGCAAGTGTGGATGAAATGAAAGCTTCAAATAATTCCCGTTATAGGCAATAGACGGATTGCGACAACAATAAGTTCTGCCTTGCCTTCAATTACTCAATGTTAAGACGCTAACTACTTCCAAACGGAGTCATTTTTCCTTCTGAAAACTCGGATTTTTCATACCGGAAAAAAATAAACCGGCTGGAGAAAGCACGCATTTAGCAAAAATAAATATAGTGACATTACAGAGCGAAGCGTGTATCACGGTCATATAGGTGAATCTGGAAAAGCAGCCAAAGCTATGACAGCGTGTTTGTCTGCTAACTGCATGTAATGGTTCAAAAGATCACCATACGAGACCTACCTTATGCAGCAGCCAATGCCGGATTGGGTGTTTTGCAGGATGGAAGACCCAAGTTCCGGGGGGGGGGGATAAATAATAATACCTATCAACCCCATATGAGAACGGCCAGTTCACCCTCACTTGAAAAGTTCTTATGAAGAGTTTCCGCGTGGTAGATGGGATTCGAACCAGGCGTTTCCAATCAAAGGATATTGTCATATTTAACAACCAACCTACGGAGACTCACGGCTAGTAGAAAGAGAAAAAATAAAGTTAGGGAATAAAATGGGAATTTTGAATACGGCAATTTTAGGTAAATCAGCATTAAATTACTAAAAATATAACTGCGTTAGCAATCTACTACAATGAACTATATATGTATTTCAAAATTAAATATTCCAATCATTTCCGCGATTATCAATAAGCACAGAAAAAAATGGAAACTATTCTGTCATTTCATCTTCGAGAAATGTGTGAGGTCTCTCATTTGACTATGAGAAGAAAATCATGCGGCTATGTCTATTCCCATATTTAGAGAAATTAAGCGAGAAAACATTAATATTTCGAAATCCGTCAAATATGAAAACTCTATTCATAATAAATGAATATGGTAAGGAGTAACGCAGGGTAATTCTGCTTTTATTATTATTATTTTGAGCTTCGCATATTTAAAATGACGAAAAGAAAAGACAACAAATTATCGGTAACTTAACTTCATTCATAAAAAGCAGACATGGGGAAAATATTCTGCTATGTTGCAATTTCACACAAACAGGATTATTCCAATTTCATTTACAATACCATTTGATAGGAGAGCAACGCCTGTTCGATGGCACTGTAAACTGAAAAGAAAAGAGAGACAGACCGTAAACAACCTGGCGTATAGGTGCTGATAAGAAATTAAAGGCAGCAGGAAATCAAAAATCACACATATTGTCCCTGGGATTGGAGCGAAGAGGAATTAGGTCACTATTAACACTAATATTTTTTGTTACGTTTTTAAACATTAAATGTAAAAGGACACTGCGTATTTTAAATAATAAGCGTTCCGTATGTATATATTAAAACTGTTTTTGAATGGAATGAAAAATCTTCACAGAACATTAAATTAACAGTTAAAGATTAATTCACTTAAATCATCGCCTACGCATACCTAGCTTGACCTCAAGTACAGAACAATATGATCTCAGAATTCCTTCGAATAATCGCCATTAGAAACGACCTAACACAGAGTATTTTCCTCTAAGGTTACCAGACAACATCCATCATCTTGACAATAATATTTGACTACTTCTTCCTTACAAATACCGTTCATGTCAGTTCTCTTCTTGGTAATCCAGATCACAACCCGATGCACTTTTCATGCACTTTAGAACAACCTACTTTATCCATTTTCAGTTTCTCTATCGATTTAAAGGGTGCCAAATGGGAAGACTACCCTTTTCCTTAACCTGACTACTGCTTCAGTTCTCCCAATGCAAACATCTACCGATTCCAGTAAGAATGAAGAACTTCCTCTCAGCCCACCCAAAATTCTCGAGCAGTATCCAAGCCTTGGTTCTTCTCCAACAAGTGCTTCAAGCCAGTTCGTGAAGAAAATTATTCAGCATATCACACACATATGGCTTGAGATTCAAATTTTAGCATCATACTCAGCGTACATTGCAGATCAGAACTACAAAAAAATCATCGATATCTCAAATTCGGATTTTGATCCGATTTTGAAAGTGGCTTCTGTTATGATAGTCAAGCCTTGTGGTTCCTAGTCAAGGCCATCGGGGAGCAACTTCTGTTGACCCACATTTCACGTGATCTCACATCTAGTGGACTATTTTAACATCACCTGAAGACAAAGCTGGCATCATTCTTTTCTTCCAATTCCTTCAGTGATGATCATGGCAAAGTATCGCCTCCCGACTATACAAAGAACTATTTACTCCATGCTACTTCTAGTTTTACGCCAGAAAGAAATCAGAATAATTCTGAATACCTTAGGCACAAACAATGTATCTGGTTCTGAAGGAATACTACTTATTGTGCTCCAGAATTAATACCCATCCTATATCGCATCTTCAATCTTTTCTTCTTAACTGACATTATCCTAGAGCCTGGAAATAGTTCTATATTCAATCCATTCGAAGAAATTTGATAAAAGTCAGTAAAATATCGTCCATTTTTTCTGATTTCCATTATCTAAAAAACTACAGAGATATCAACAGCCAACTTCTACACCACCTGAAGGTCCACTAGCTAATTAGCAACCAACAATATGGATCCACCACTCTCGATCTATAGATGATGGTTTAGCATTCATCATCCACCACTGGACTCAATACATAGAAAGGTTTGGAGAAATTCAAGTGGTCGCTCTCAACATCTCTAGTGCATCTGATCAGCCTGCAACAGAGGTCTGCTCAACAAACTGCCATCCTTTAGTGTGCCTTCTTCTGTAACTGGATCATCATCATCTTCCTCTCGGGTCTCTCACGTGTTAGAGTAAGGTGATTTAACCATTTCATCATTATGAATAGCATCCATGGGGAAATAAAACACCAGGTATGTCGTTTTGAGCTATTTAAATGCAAAAAGGCCAAACTGTTAAATTACCTTACTTTTTTGAAGAGGTGCAGGAACCATAATATCATTCCTAAGTTTCTCATTTCGAAAGAACGATTCTGTTCAAGACGAGCTAAGCATATCTATTTTAAAATATCTTTGGCACTTTTACGTGAGCGGATACAAAACATTAGATCTGAGTTAAGCCAAATAGATACACAATGCTATCAGATTTACGAAGATTTTCCCAACAGTTTAGACCAAAACCTATGGTCACTTTTAGATAGAATGATAAATAATAGCATGACAAGGCCTTTTCAATCAGCAAAGCCAAATTAAAAAATTTAACGTTCTTTACGAACATTTTCAGTCAAAACCTAGTCTGCCGGATAACATAGTCATCTTTAATTTCTCCGATCACGTTTTAACAAAACCAGAAGTGAGTATACTTAAAAAAGATTTCCACTTTGCTATTACCCCTGATCAAATTCCTAAAGTCCACATCATATGCAATATAGAAAAGGTAGTTTCGTTGCTACCGGAGCCCATATCTAATGATCTCAGACTACAAAAGCAGTATCATTCTCTCTTCTTCAAGAGCTCCCAACAAAAACATCACTCCTCTAGAGAAAAAAGCTATTTTTAAATTAAGGAAAAATAAAGAAATCATCATCTTAAAAGACGATAAAGGTAACTCTACAGCGATCTTAAACACCAGTGATTACAAAGAAAAGATAATTAACTTACTGTCTGATACATCTACTTGCTGTGTTTTAGATTAGACTGCACATTAAAGAATCATAATGATACCAACGATTTATTACAGAATATGGATAGCTGGCAAACAGACTTCGATTAAAGTCTATGCATCCACTAACGCCGAAACTATATGGCTCTCCCAAAGTCCACAAAAATGGAATACCGTTACGCCCCATTGTTGATGGAATTAATTCGCCTACTTATTTATTATCAAAACACCTTGCAAGTCTCCTTAAGGCACACATCCGCAATTCAGATACTTACTTAACTCTCAACGTTTCGTGGAGAAATTAAGCAACATCTCGATCTCCAATACAGATCTTCTGGCAAGCCTGGATGTTACATCGTTATTCACTAACATTCCAGCAGAGGAAGTAATCGACATTTTAAGAAGCCTCTTCCCCCGAGATATTACTTCTGTTCCATCATTGTTTAAAATTCAACTTTTTCCTAAAATTATTTATCAACAAATAAAATTATTTGTTGATCAATAGTTTTATCAACAAATATCAGGCCTTGCAATGGGAAGCCCTCTTTCACCACCTTGAACGGATCTCTTCATGGAGAAATTTGAGAGTAAAATTTTATCTCAACTAGACCCTAAACCTGCAGTGTGGTGGAGATATGTGGATGACATTTTTGTTGTTTGGAAAAACACTGAAAAGGATCTGTTAGAGTTTCTAAGCAATATCAACTCTTTGCACCACAAAATTAAATTCACTTTAGAACTTGAAAAAGAAAACCAATTACCATTTCCGGACACTTTAATTACGAAACAAACAGATGGACGCATCAGCCTTAGTCTATCGCAAACCAATACAGGTCGATTCTTGCATTTTACTTCTTCACACCACATTTCTCAGAAACTTAGCATTGTACACATGCTAAAAAATTGAGCCTTTCTTATTACGACAGATGATAAAGATCTCAAAGATGAACTCTTCCTGATATCAAATAACCTTACAAAGAATGGTTATCCTAGAAAATTGATCCACAAGGTACTTTTCTGTGACCCCCCACAAAGACAACCTGAAGATATACATTATAATTCCACTATCATAATTCCTTATACGGGGACAGTTTCCAATAAGATTGCCAGACTCCTCAAGCCACATGAAATACGAGTGGCTTTTAAACCTTCAAAGACCATCCGCCAATTCTTAAGATCTACAAAAGACCGTCATCCTTTTTACAAATATGCCGGAGTCCACAATATCCACTGCTCGTGCAGTTTGAACTACATTGGCCAGACTTCTAGAAGTTTTGAAATCAAGAAAAAGGAACAAATAGGAGATGTAAACAATAACAGAGAAGACAAATATCAGGGTTAGCCTTTCATTTCTCTAGGACATACCATAGAATGGGACAAAAGCTCCATGCCCTACTTAGAGGAGGATTTCCGCTCCCGAATGATAAAAGAAGCCACAATAGTTATTCGTTCAAAACAAAACCTAAATAGAAACCAAGGATTAATTCTGCCTGAGATCTGGAAGACCCTCATTAGATCTTTAAACTTGCCAGAATTAAATTTTGCTACAAATTATAGAACGTTTCTACATAACTACAAGTGAGATCATACACGCTCTATGCGTGATATGTACGCGTTCTTCTGTTTTTTTGTAAAAATGCAATTATATTTGGTTCATTTACGGTTTTAGTGTAACAGTTTTAGCGTTTAAGTGGCCTTACATCTATATATCTTTACCCTGACGACGCCAACAGCCACAGTTGTCGAAACTAGTTGGTATAACTTAGTTTGAAATAAATCTGACCTACAAACCCAAATAGAAGTTTATTTTTCCTATGGTTCTTGTGATTAAAAACAACCGTTTCATCACTGCAGAATTTTATTGTAAGAAATACTTTAGAAAAGGAGTTTCCTGTTAATCTATAAATGAATGAAACCAAGTAAATATCGCGGTTTATTGTATATTAAATGAAATATGGAGTATGTCATTTAATCATTTGCTAATTATATGAAAATGTAATTCCGGTAGCAATATCAGTGATAATAGTACTTTCACTAATTATACATTAACAATTATTGTTATAAATGTTTAATTATTGTAATGAACTGATTCAAGATGCAACAACTCGTTTTGGTGTATTTAACTAGTATGTTGTTATCATAATTTTAAGTCAGCTGAGGTCCATTAAAAAGTTTCGTTAGTCTTTATCAACCTTTCTCCACCTAATAAAAAAAAAATCATTCCATCATACCCAACTTCGAAATCTCAGACTAATGAAAACAATCTACAGGTTGATCCTTTACTGAAAGTTTAGAGAGAGGGCCTGAATTCTAAAAAGTGGTAATTCGAAATCTTTTGCGACTAGTCGTGAGTAGTTTTTTTCCTAAGAAGCGTAACCTTGGTCCTAAGAGAGTCTGTCAGGAACGAGATCGCCGTCGTCTACACAATGAAAGTTCTGTTTTTAAGGAAAAACAGAAATTTCATTGTACAGCAATTGACCGAATTATGCCCAAGGAATTTAAGAGGATCGGTATTGGCAGCCGCATGCCTATACGGAAACCATTGATTTCGGCGAAGAGCCGGAAAGTTCGTCTATAGTGGTGTCAGGAACACCGTGACTGGACACCGGAAAAAAAAGTCATGTGGTCCGACGATTCACGGTACACCTTGTTCTGTACTGATAGTAAGCAGAAAGTTTGTCCGGATTCCCATGAAGTAATGAACTCAGCTTGTCTTGTAAACAGAACTCAATGTTCTGGAGGTGGTGTCAGGGTATGAAGCGTGTTCTGTTGGTATGGAACGGCTCCCCTGATATTGCTGGAGGGTCGAGTTTTGTCCAAGGAATATCTGAACACTGTTGCCGATCTACTCCATCCCGCACCCGCAATGTTGAATTTTTATCCAGCAGGTGGCGGTTGTTTCATGCACGACAATGCTACTATCCACTGTGCAAGAATTCTTCAGCAGTGGTTCAGCGAGCATGACAGCGACTTCAACCATCTTACCTGGCCACCACAGAGCCCGAATCTGAATCCCCCAATTGAGCATGTTTGAGACATGTTAGAAAAACAGATCCGCGAGCACAGTCCTCACCCGTGAAATCTTAGTCAGTTGTAAAGTACTGGGGAATGCCGGTATGTTGTGGACGTAGATGCAATCCAACACCTTGTGGAATCTATGCTAAACTGCAATATGTGTTATAATTTGAATTAAAGGAGGTCCAAGCTGGTACTAAACACAAGTTTCTAATTCAGTGGCCGGTATGTGTAGCACAGTATTAGAATTTCCAGTTCGTTTTGTAATTTGTTTTCTGGGCTTTGTTTCGAATCGTGGGAGATTCGAAATATTTTGATACGTATTGGCTTTTTGAAAATGCTTACAACTTTAAGATTTGTCGTAAAGGTTAGTGTGATATCTGTAGTTCACTTATTTATCATAACATAACATGATATGACATCGGCACTTTTCGAAATTCAGGGACTAAATTTGCAAATATACAATTCAATACTTCTGTATTAAGCTACAAGATACTACACATGGGAAAAAGAAAAGTGATAAAATCTGACAATGGTGTTTCATGAGAATGAAATGTAAGAGAAGAAATAAACGGACTTAATTGATTAGTACATACTAAAAAAACTATAGGATTTTCTCGCTAGGACCTGACATTTTTCTAATTCTTGTTCCTGTATAATAATATAAAACGTTTCATTTGTTATTGACTAAGAAGAACAACGAACGTCCTATCCTAAGAATGAAACTCAGCTGAAATAAGAGTGGCTGTTCTTTCTGAATATTTAGCGTTTGCTGCCAACTTACCCAACAAAATAAAATTTAGAAAAATGACACAAGCAACGTTTCAGCCATGACTAAATTAGTACGCAAGGAAAATAAGCCTTTAAATAATACTATGTCGAACATAGTAACTATAGAACAAAACTCCACTCTGACTACGTTATTAGTAGCAGAAATCACTATTAGATCTATTTATAAGGAGTTAATACAGCAACTTCTCGTGAAAAAAAAATCTTAATTCCGAATGCTCCAATTATTCACAATTTCTCATTTTATAACGCCATTTAGCCATCAATAAATAAAATAATGCAGTATACTTTACAAAGAGCAGCTCCAGAGTTCCAGTAGTTCACCACTTGGAGGTTGTGTATTTGGCTAGTTAAGTAATTCAATTCGGATATGAACATTCAGTAAAATTATTAACGTTATGCAGGGAAAAAAAAGAAACAACGATGTTTCTAATGTAATTATTTAAATTTCGTATTCATAAGATACTGCAATTTCCATTTCCATATGGTTCTCTCCGTTAACTGTCCAAAACATGCATTGAACACAGATGTAAATGGAAGCTGTTAAGTCGCATATCAGCCGCCCAATAATGCAAATTGACTAGAAATGTATTGCTGCCTAGCAGACGCGTAACGTTTTGTTCTAACAAAAACAGATGTCAGAGGGTTTGGAGAAAGAGGTTCAATTGCTTTCTTTATTCAAACATGGGTTTGTTTTACTCATTACAGGAAATGGATGTTTTGTTCGGCACATCTAATCTTTTAGAAAGCTCTTTTTGAACAAAAAATGTATCATAAGTAATGGAGTCATGAGAAAAGCTGTTTGAGATGTGTAATTTGTACTTCGTCAGTCGAATCTAATAAAATCTGGCTAGTGTAATGGATGTTCTGACAACTTTATTTTACTTCTTTCTGAAATATTAATGACAAAAACAAAACAGCTACCGACAACCATGAGACAATCATTTCTACTTATTTGTCCGTAGAAGAGATCGTGCAATCGCAATTTCAGAAAGAAAAATTGGAAATAATTTGGTATCAAATCACATTATACACAAAGAACAAGGCCGTTAGCTGAGAGCGTGTCCAAAACAGTGTTAAAAATAATGTACTTCTTACTTTCTAATGAGTAAAAAAAGTATGGCATGTTGTTAGCGAATCTTGCAAATAATCAGTTATCTCGAATTCATCTAAAAATAAAGTGTTTTTAAATTTTACTTTAAATGAAAATTATAACCACTTTGCACAGAAATAATCGTAAATATTCAAACTTTATGTATGCAAAGTTCACTGAAAGAAAAAAAAATGGACACACACACACACACAGTTTCTATATATTGATATAAAGTGACTGTATTTTGAGAGAGGATGCACACTATTTTTATGCAGTTCACCATATGGATTATTATTTCTGAAATAATAATGCTACTAATATTTTAATTACTTAACTAAAATACTTTCACATTTTAATTATGCATATCACGCATTAACTACATCATACATATAAAAATGTAGTTTCAGACGGATATGACTTCATGCATGCATTATTATACGGTTTATCAATTCTATTTCTGAAGTAATAACGTAACTTATATTTTACTTATAACACAAAACAAATATTACATTTTTATTTAAAATTAACATTGCCAAATATCTTGAAACATTCCATATCAGAATATCGCAATTAAGTTATGGGCGCCTAGGGAGGGCGGGGGTAAGTACTATTAAGAAATAAGACAATCTCTAACCGGATCATGGGAGCAGAATTCTACAGTATTTCCTTTTCCTTGACTTAAATGAGCACAAACGTCTTATCCCATTTACTTAACTATATGTCTGAACCATCAAGTAAGTACTTCATTCAAAACTGTTTGAACAAGGTAATGGAGTATATATAGGCAAAGAGCTGCGATCAGTTTCTGCTGCATTTAATATGAAGAGGTAACAAGCAATGTAGAAATCTATTAAATACCAAATTAGAGCGGAATGGTTTTATAGGCTGAAGTAAATCCTTTGTCATTTTATACGTTGCCATCACTAGTATCACAGACCAGACCAATAGTATTACCCAAGAAATCCAAAAGCTAATAGTTTCTAGTGTGTGTGGGGGGGGATTACCGGTATCAGAAACTATTTTGAAAAGACCGAAAAGGGAGAGGATGAATGAATGCTACCTATTCCTAAGAAGAAATACCATTCATCTCTCAATTCTTCAGCACGAATATTAAATCTTTGTAATAAAGAGATTCTTCTTAACATAAATATACACTGAAGGGAAAAAGAAACCCGAACGTTTCTCTGTTAATAAATGTTGAGTACGTATTAACCAAGGAAGCAGGCTGAGATAAAATTCATAGTTTTCCGTTTGAGAGAAAACACAATTTCTAATACCAAACGAAGTCAGCATGTTCGCAATCTTCCGAAGCCATGCAGTAAAACATTCTAATAATGATCGTTTTGCCGAGCGTAAGGAAACCAAAGTTTCACATAATGTATACTCGTAAAGCAGATATCCTTGGGGCATTTGTTATTTATAGAAGCTTGTCGGATGTCTTTTATCTTTAAACAAGTTAGACAGAGAAGAGCGGTTTGTCGCGTGCATCAACATCGACATCAAACCGACATACAATGCATTCCTTTGGTTTCAATTCGGAGAAGTTGTGAAGGAAACGTGCTGAAAGACTGAGCTACAGGGAAAGACGTGAACTGCATGAGCTGATGCCATTCTTCGTGCCATTACTAGTGCGGATATTGGCAAGTACTTCCCGCATCCCATGGTATGTTATGTAAGGCTAGGGGAGAAAGAGATGGGTGGTGTGTTAGTAGCGTTCAGTGTTTTGATGCGTTTACCAATTGTTTAATGCACTGATGTTTTCGTAGTTTTCTCGTTATCCACTTTCCTAGGACTAAGCTAAATTATCAGCATGGTTAGGAATTTTCACGTTCCGTGTCTATTTCGTAGATGTACAGACCCTCTCTATTTGATCTCGAAACACTTGAGTAGTAATTAGATAATCGCTCTTTCTAAGCTTTTGTTTTCTTACAAATAGAGGAGACAGAACTGTAGAGAAATAAACAAAGAGGGAAGAATCCTTTGGATATATAGCATTAATTTCGCATCCAAAGGAAAGTTTAGTCTGTCATTTATTGGCAAGCGTTTGACGAAGTCGATTTAAAAGAGTAAATGAATTTTCTCATAACATTATTCCCAAAATTAATATGTGGATAAAGCTTTAGATGTTTACGTTCGCTATAGCGAATCTTCTGTTACTTTAATTTTTAGGCAGGTTTACAAACGAACACGAATTATTTATATCGTGATGTTTGTCCGTCTGAATGTAAAAACTCCAATAAGGATTAGATTTAGATTTCGATGAAGTTTTAATATTTAAGACTGAAGGAAAAACTGCTCGGAAATTTTTTCCTGGAACGTTGTTACATACATACATGCCACACACACACATTATTGTATTAGATCTTTATTTTTGAATATCAATATAAGGAACTTAAATACAGAAATCGATGCTGGAATATAAAAATATGAATGAAAAGAACGCATTTTGTATTCCATATTCATTTTATAGAGACGAAGAAAACAAATTATATGAGCAGTTTCGAAAATTAAATTTTTTCCTTTTTTTGCGGGGGGGGGAATCCCGTAAGAAGGCACTCGTCTGCCGTAAATGTTTATGCTTTTTTTTTTCATTATTTAAATAATATTTGCAGCATTACTTCAGTTAGAACGAAGAACATTTGAAATTAATAGCGACCGATTGCCCATTGATTTTTTGTGTCACAAAAACTTGATATTATCAATCAAGTTTATTATCACATATTTTATCTGATCTATAATAAACTTTGTAAAATACCTTCATGTCTTCATTTAAATACCGACCTGTTTTACTATTCATATACATAATGCCAACGAAGGTCTGCGAATCTTTATTTTTAATGTATATTTTTCTTCATCTTCATCATCATTAGCTGCAAGTGTTTATCGGTATGCTAAAGTCTTGTTATTTTTTTTAGAGTGCTATTAAGTTTTTCCTGTAGAGCTACCCTTTATTTTAGCTAGCTTTATCTCCATATTTTCTAAATGCTTTTGGAACCTCTTGAAAAGAGGTTCCAAAACATAACTTATTTTGTATATCTCACTGTTTGAGACAAACAGCAAATTTACAAAATTTACAAACAGCAATACTATTGTATATATATATCGATATTATCTTGTACGGGAGGATGCGAATAAAAACAATATTTTTTAATTTAATACAGCTAGTGCATTGTCAGTGCAATTCTATCAGCAACATACGAATTACATATAATTATTTGGCAGAATCAAATATGTGTTTAAGTTTGATGTGATTATTATTATTATCTAAGACCTCCAGGGAGTCAAGGGCTCATCGAGGGAGGCTATAAATCACCCAAGGAACGGATCATACCTTCTGCTGTCATACCTTCCCTTAAATTCACTCACACTAGATGCACTCACTACCCCCCCACCCAAAGGCAAACTATTCTATTCACTCACTGCTCTCTGGAAGAAAAACCTAGCTCTTACCCATTTTTGACTGCAAATAAATTTAACTTACATAGATTCCCCGTGTTCTCTCTCCACCTTCGATATAACGAAAAATTTCATCAGATGATATCCATTAACACCCATTCAAAAGTTTATAGACCTCTATCATATCACCCCTCTTTCTCTATAGAGGGGTGATATGATAGAGATTTAACCATAGTCTGAAATCCACATATTCCGGATCTGTCTTCATAATCTAAATCCCATAATCAAGATATAATCTTTGTAACTTTTCTTTGCACCCTTTCCACAGCTTTTTTTATCCACTTGGAATCCGGGAGACCAAATCTGCGCACAATAATCCAGGTGTGGTCTTATCAAAGCCTTATAAAGAAGCAAAATGACTCCCTTATTCTTAGATGTCAAAGTTCGCTTCAACATCGTAATTATCCTCTGAGTTGTATTTGCAACTTTTGCTATGTGACCTTTGAACTTCAAATTACTATCCATCATTATGCCAAGATCCCTAGCTTCATCAGTTTCTTGTGGCATAAATCTGCTAATACATCGCTGGAAATCTCACCATGCCAAAGTTCATAACTTTACACTTACTAACATTAAACTGATAGCCATTTTCATTTGCCCAAATTTACAGTCTGTTCAAATCATTTTGTAAGTGCTGACTATCAGTAGCATCCCTGATTGCCCTGCCTATCTTCACATCATCTGCAAATCTATCACATTTGCAGATGATACAACACTATCAATTGCACATCTGATGTTAGACTCTGCCTAATGTTATTAATGTACAGATTGAACAATTATGGCCCAAGGATTGAACCCTGAGGTACACCACTGATCACCTCAAATCTCGCAGATTCATACCCACCGTATAAAACTTTCTGATATCAGATCTAGTTCAAATTATAAAGTCATTTCTTAGTGACAGACGAATGCAAGTCAAACTAAATGATATATTATCTACCCAACGACGCATCTTGGCAGGAGTTCCTCAAGGGTCCCTTCTGGCACCGATACTTTTCACGATTTACATGGCGGACATTCCGCACAATCCAATGTCATCCATCATTGCCCTATACGCAGACGACACAGCTATACTAGCCAGATCTATTAAACCTCACCTTGTCACCAAGAAACTGCAAGAAAATCTGCAGAGATTAGAGCACTGGTTCTCGGAATGGAGACTGCAAGTAAACCCTCAGAAGAGTATTGCCATGCTCTTCACTAAAAACTCAATACTCCCCAAAGATGATATCTTCCTATTTAATACCAAGATTCCCTGGAAAGCAGAAGCCAAATATCTGGGTGTACTGCTGGACAGAAAACTCACTTTCAGTTCACATATAAAAGCCTCATGTTCAAAAGCATCAAGAGTCATTGCACAGCTTTACCCTCTTATCAATAGGAATAGCAAGCTGGATACCAAAATAAAACTGCTCCTTTATCAACTGTTGATTCGACCCATTATCACTTACGCATCCCCAGCCTGGAGTCACACCTCAAGTACAAATATCCTCAAACTACAGAAAGTGCAAAACAAATGTCTCCGCATGATATTAAACGCACCATGGTACGTCATAAATGTCCAACTTCACCAGGATACAAATATCCCCTACATCTATTCTTTCCTGCAGTCTTCAGCAGTGAAGTTCTTCTCAGTGTCCTCTTCACATCCAAATGAATTAGTGCAACAAGCAGCAAATTATGATGAAACAGACTTCTCAAAATATAGGAGACCGAAGGCCATCCTACTTCCAAATGAAGATCTCTGAATCGCACCCACTCAGGCAGAGCTCTTAGCTCATAAACTTTTCCTCACACAGTAATCCTTATCAGATAGCAGGGAATAAAAAAGCATTTTGCTTCGCCCTTATAGTCAGCAACGTCTTGCGTCTTGCGTCTGATATCTGTCTGCCAACCATCCCTCGATTCAAGTCAAGATTTTATATTCCAATCCCATATTCTCTAGTTTATGCAACAGCTTTCATGTGGTATCCTATCAAATGCCTTAGAAAAATCCAACATTATCATAGTCTATCCATTCGCTTTATCCAACTCGGCCATAACGTTGTTATAAAATATGAGCAAATTGCTAAAACATGACCTTAATTTAGTAAACCCATGCTGGTCCTTGCGGAGTATAGCTTATTTATCTATCTATTTCTGTATGCAAGTTCTTATCAACTTGTCTAAAATATTTACTACCACACCAGAGATACTGATAGGTCGGTAGTTAGACACATCAATTTTCGCACCACCCTTATACAATGGAACTGTGGTATCATACCTGAGCTGAGACTCAAGTTATAGAAACATGTGAAAGGCCTAGCCAACTCGGCTGAAATTATAATAATAATAAGCATATGATTATCTGTACATCAAACTAGAAAAGTCAGTTTACCGATTTTTTTTCTATCTCCCCCCCCCTACTTTTTGTAATTCTATATAAAAACATCCCGTCATGGGCATGGATACTTGTGATTGTCTTCAGGTGGGAGATAAATGTCATCGCCCGGTGTGAGACCACCAGCTCGCTTATTGGAGGCCTGAAGTGACTTCAAAAAATTCCATGTTTGGTTCCCTAGAGCAGGGTTTCCGGACTATGTAAAAATAAATGAAAACAAAAAAAAAAACAGATATATGATTCATAAAAATAGAAAACAAAATATATCCCTAGCCCGCCCACAGTAGAAAAACTATTGCAAGTTTACAAATAAAGCTATCGTGGGTGGGAGCAATATAAAAAAATGACAGATTCAACCCACAATATTGTCAATTACTTAAAAATCTCTCAACAATGAAATGAAAAGCTTTACAATATTTTTGGTGAATGCAATATTAATTAGCTAACTTATAAGAGATGTATTACTACTATGCAACTACAGATAAATAACAATGAAATTATTTTACTACTATTATCCGCCATAATTGTTATGCAAAAAATATATTCACAGAAAAAAATGCACAGAAACTTTTCTTTTTTTCTTTATGTAAAAAAAAACATTTGAAGGGTAAAAGCGCACAAAATCTTTATAGATTTTGTGAGCAAGCACTGTAGTTTTTGGTAATTCGACTAATCGATTCCGATCCGTTTAAACAAAAGAGGTTAAATAGTTTAAAGAAATACTATTTACAAGGTTTGTAAATAAATGAGCGTGTCAGAGACACAAATGTGTAATAATTCTTGGAAACAATGCAAAACAGTCAGCGGCGTTAATTAAGTTCGGAATTCAAGAAATTAATTCGAATAAGTAAGCCGAAGGCATCTATTATAATGGACATTAAGAAGGAGTAACGAATGAACGTTGTCATCAAAAAAGCACTAACTGAGGCAAGTATTTCATTATAACATAAGTTATTAATACTTGGCATACTAAGAAATAATATTTCTGAAAATTAACAACAAGATGAGAGGAGTTAGTGCCATTATAGAACATTTATGATGTCATCCGGAGTTGGTTGTACAGCAGAAGCGAAGCGCCTGTTAATAGATCTAGTGAGCAATAGAGAATAAAAAAAAGCATCTTTATGGAGAGTCATTTAACTGAGATCAGCGGTGCTGCCATTTTATGCATTAGAACAATTCGTACCTAGTTCACAAGATGATTGTAATAGAACTTTTGAGTTAAAATTTGAAGTATACAGCAGACGTTCCAAACTAAGAGCTTCCACGTTTTGCTTCTTGTTTTACTGGCGGGCTGCAGGCCACATCTACAGTTTTTCATCGAATCTCTTTCCCTAAGAGCATTATTAAATTTAAATTGTACATAGTCTTACCAAAAGTATGGGATACCTCCTTCGGTATCAGATAAATGCATGAGATTATATAAATTGAAAATATTTTGTGGCCTCTAAACGAGACCACCAGTTCATTCACAAGCTATTTCGATCTTGTATGTCGAATCAGGAGCACATGTAAAAGGTTAACAGTGTTGAACCATAAGCGACAATAAGCCAAAGATATGGTCAGATAGGCCTAAAAGATTAAATAACAGAAATCAATGCTTCTTCATTGCTAGCTATTTACAAGGTTTGTAAATAAATGAGCGTGTCAGAGACACAAATGTGTAATAATTCTTGGAAACAATGCAAAACAGTCAGCGGCGTTAATTTCATCTCATCGTTTGATTCTAGAGAACCTAGAATCAGACGTGTGGAGATGAAAGCAGTCAAAAACAATCGCATACGCGTTTTCTCGACATGTGGAGAGTTACATGCCATGAATGTTTAAAGAAAGGTTGCAACCCGCAAGATTCTGCCCAAAACAACATTATATATTTGATAAACATGGACAGTCACACTGAACATGGATCGTAAAGCAATGAAAGTCGATGCTGGGGAGCGTCGAGTCACACTACATGATCTCCAAGTCTCATAAACCTGAAATTCGGGCTTTTAATCTCGCAACTCAAGAAAATCACAGTAAACGCACGCTATTTCAGATAATAATATACAGTGCTAGACACACAAGTTGGCGGTGGTTATCGTCGTACTCTCTTCCCCGGATGCCAATTAAAATCATTCATAGTTTGGGTCAGCTATCTATGATTAGATAAGGGCGGATTTATTTTATTTATTTATACTTATAAGTATTATAATTAAGTAGCAAAGATGTGTAAAAATTAGTTTATGCATCGCTAATTGTTATAATAGTTTTCTGCATCCACTTTTTTTTTATTAAATATCGGCTCCACACAAGAGGTCGTGTGTGGAGCCGATATCCCAAAGATCGATGACACGACATTGCTATGTGTGGGTAGGCGGTCAGAAGGAAAAGGGGAATTTGTTGATACATTTTTTTTTGAAAACCTAAAGGCCGTAGTCATTAGGGAATACAGTATGAAGAAGACTATTCCAAAAAGAGTTATAGGAGATGAAAGCAGAGAGTGAGAAGTTGGTTGGATGAGTTTGGAGTTGAACTGTAAAACTTAATAACAGCGCTGCATTTGTGTACAGGCAAACAACAAATATCCTATCAGTTTTCTTTTAAACAGTGTATATAACTTAAATAATATAATAATGTAACTAAAATAATAATTTTCATTTCATATAATTTTATAAATTTTATATTATTAAAATATATAATAAATACATTTATTGCAAATTATATATGACTGATGTAATAATTATAATATAAACGAGAAATGGCACAGAAAAATAATACCGATAGGCTCACAAACTTAAATTTAGCCCGAATATACAGGTAACAATATAGATTTATTGCTGCAATATGTAAGTGTGACTCCACCAATACGCTTAGTACAATTTTCCGAAACTCCATTCTCTGCACTTTCTTATATATATATACATTATATAATTCATATATTATATACGAGTATAAATCTTAACACGCTGGCTACATGTGTATTCTCGCAACAATGAAGTGTTCAACTAATTAGCGAGAAAAATAGCCAGTAGAAGAAAAAATTCCAATGTGTTTTTTTTTACTGTAGGCGTTGAAAAAAATCATGCAAGTTTTTAACGCACGCGCATATTTATTTTATTTAGATATTAATGGTATTTGTGACAAGTTACTTGCGCTTTTTTGCAATGTTTTATCGTACTTGTCAAGAATAGGAAACAAGATGCTCGCGTAGGTTGCAAAGAGTGTCAAGATAAATAAACAAATCATAAGTATATTCTTAAACAGATTTTTTTTTTGTTTTACTCAATATGTTGATGAAAGTTTATATCATAAATCAAAACAATGAAGCACATAAAAGAGCAGAATTCTGATTCTTTCTTCATTTTATAGAAACTAGAGCTGCTTTAAAAGAATATTTTTCTAACAGAAATCAAATTTGATCTGCACACTCTTTAATTGTATGGCTAGCACACAATGCTCTAATGGTACTGATATTAGTCTGTAAATGATGGAGAAAGGAAAATAAAACGATCTGATGAATTTATTGCGCTGCTATTGTTAGTACTTATGTTAAATAGAGAGTGTAACTAAATTACAATAATAATATGGCGAACCAAAGGATTCAGAATGCAAAACGGACCAACTTTTATAGACGACTAGAAAGCAATGAATAAAGCAGCTATAAAAGTCGAACCTTAAGTAATTATGATTAAAATAAAAGCGCTTAAAGTGACCAACCAATGACAGAAAAAAAATTAAGTCTGCCGTCATACAAGACGTTAACAATCTTATATAACTGGGAGCTATTGTTGATGCTGTGGGTAGAACTGGCAAAGATATAGCACAAAGATTGACAAAAGCAAACACTGCTTTCAGAAGCTTCAGTATATGCAAATCAAAAATCATAATAAAACCAAAATGAGACTCTTCAATGCTGAAAGCAGTGCTCTTTCATGAATCAGTTATGAAAACCGACAAAGAAAATGTTTGCACAAAATATTAAAAACATAGTTTGGCCACAACGCATAATAAATGATGAATTTAGTAAACAGGCAAAGCAAAAAAGTACCTGTCAGTGAAATAAAAAAGCAGATGAAAGTGGATTAACCAAGTACAGAGAATGGGAGGAAAAATTTTAAGGACTTTGACATTAATCCCGAAAGCAAAAAAGGAAGGCCTAAACTAACTCGGCAAAGAGTGATAGAATAAAAAACAAAACAAAAAAAAACAGGGATAACTGATGGGTGAGTGGTAGAATTAGTTGTAAAATATATGGATAATTGGAAAACATGGAGCTCTACGATGTTCTATGCAACCAAAAAAAAAAAAAGTAAATAAGTAAGTATACGATTTAACAATCTCGGGGCTCCCACTGGCTACCGAGCGCATCCCCTAGGTAGAGGATGGGGGGAAATCCTCCATTCTACCATCAGTTGGATATCAGGGCAGCTCTGAATATATTGAATAAAGAGCCGTGGACCAGTGGTTTTAGGACTGGCGATCCCATGTGAAAATATTGCCATTCATCAACCTACAGTGGGCCAGCGTATTGAATTTATGGGATAATCTTCCCAGATGAATCAAACAAAAATAAAATAGCTCTCATTCCCCCGAGACCGGATTGTTACTGCCTACGACAGCAGGCAGTTAAACATGAAGGCAGAGGGCGCCAAGAATCCCCGGGTAACTAGATCATGCTGTCACTGGAAACTAGAATTTGAACTTTAAACTGTAGGATTCTGAGCAGTGAAGCAGGGCTAACCGAACTAAGTGAAGAGCCTAAAGCGACTAAAATGGGGCATTCTCGGACTGTGTGAAGTTAGACGTAATGGTGAAGAAATTCTTCAATTAAAAATGGAGACATACTGTATTATAGAGGCCAAGATATGGAAAGAATCAGTGGAGTTGGATTCATGATTAACAAAAAATTGAAGAACATAATAGAATTTGACAGTATATCTGATCGAATAGCAAATATTGTTGTTCAAATCTCAAAAAGATACACTCTTAAGATCATTCAAGTCTATGCACCAACAATAAGTGATACTGATGAAGAAATTGAAGCCTTCTATTATGATGTATCCCAACTTTACAATAAAGACAAACATCATTTCCGAATTGTAATGGGAGACTTTAATGCTAGAATTGGTATACAACCAGATGAAAGCTCAATGGGAAGTTTTGGTTATGGCATGAGAGATGATAGAGGAGCAAGGTTAATAGAATTTGCAGAAAATGAAAACCTGTACGTCATGAATTATTTTTTTAAGAAAAAAAATACAGAGGAAGTGAACATGGAAAAATCCAAATGTAAAAAACTAGTGAAAATTGACTTCATCCACAGCAATAAGAAAAACATCTTTCAAGACTGCTCTGTTATAAATACCTTCAACATTGAAAGTGACCATCGTATGGTACGCAATAAGATTTCAAATAAACTGCCAAAATGTTTCGAAGATCAAACCAAAACATAGATGTAGACAAACTCAACATTAAAAAAAGATATATTCCAACACGAATTGAACAATAGATTTAAAAATCTTATTATAGATGACAATGCTGATCCATCAGAAAGTAATGACATTATTACCCAAAACCTTTTACAAAGCTCACTTGAAATAGCTGGTACCACAGAAAAGAAACAAGACAAAATTTCTGAAGAAACAAAACAGATGATGAAGAAACGAAGAGAAATGAAACAATCAAATAACCTACAGAATAAAATTGAATACACTGAATTGTGCAAAACTATCAGAAAACGAATCACATTAAAAATTAAGAAAATTCAATTGTAAATTCATACAACAAACGATTGAAAACAAACCGTAGTCTCAATAAAGCCAAGCAGCAATTGATGAACAGCAATAAACAGATGGTTGCAGTCAAACTACAAGATAGGACCATAACCTGAGATAGATATGCTATAGCAAAACGAATTGAAGAATTTTACTCAGTATTATACCAGGATCATGAATTAAATGAAGACAACTACGAAATATCTGAAGCAGCACAGATTCTACCAGAAGAAGTTATGTGGAGCATTCAAAGCTTTCAAAATGGAAAAGCTGCAGGTGAGGATGGAGTTATAGCTGAACTTCTAAAAGCAGGTGGAGAAATGATTTACAAACTCTTAGCAAAACTATTCAATTTTTTCCTGAAGAAAAATGATATCCCAAGAACATGGAAGAAGGCTACCCTAATTCTGCTACGTAAAAAAGGTGAGGTAGAAGACTTGGTAAAGTACCGACCCATCAGTCTACTATCGGTGGTTTACAAAGCGTTTACAAAAGTCTTAGCTCATATGCTTTATACGACTCTGGACCTAGTACAACCATAAATAACAGGCAGGCTTTCGACGTAGCTTTAGTACAATGGACTATATTCAAGTTGTACAACAGATTATTGAACGATATAATGAATATCAGTTACCATTATGTTTTTATTGATTATGAGAAAGCCTTTGATTCAGAAAAAACTTGTGTAATACTTAAAACATTACGAATCAACAAGTGGAGGAGCCATACATCAGGGCCATCAAATCAGCACACACCAATGCCACAGCAGAAATTCATTTCAATGGAAACATCTCTAGTGTGGAAATACAGAGACGTATAAGACAGGGTGAAACAATATCTCCGAAATTATTCACAACGTGAAAGAAGAACTATTCAAACTTCTTGATTGGGAAGGGAAAGGTCTGAAGATAAATGGACTATATTTAAGCCTTTACGCTTTGCAGATGACATATCTTTACTTCAACTGCGCATGAATTACAGACTCGTATCCAAGAATTTCAAATTGCTAGCAAAACAGCTGCTAAAAATAAAGCTAAAGAAGATTTAAGTTATGTTCAATAGCTATGTACAACCAGAAATAATAAAAATCGATTAATGATGAAATTAAACAAGTAGATCATTATATATACTTAGGACAAGAGATATCAATGGAACAAAATATCATGGAAAAAATTAAAAGACGCATGATGCTTGGGTGGAAAGCATTTGAAAAATTACATTCAACATTCAAAAGCCAACTACTATTGTACCTGAAAAGAAAAGTTTTTAACTAATATATTCTTCCTATATTGACATAGAGCTGTGAAATATGGACATTAAATTCAAAGTAAATTCAAAAATTAAGAACAACACAATTTAGTATGTTTGGTATCACAAGACTGGATCACAAAAGGAATACGTGGGTAAGAAATCAAACCAATGTCTCTTACATCATAGGAAGAATGAAACATCTGAAGTCCCAATGGACTGGGCATATTGTTCAAAGACAAGATCAACGATAGACAAAAGAAGTACTGGATTGGATTCCACAAGAGGAAAAACGACCACGACGCCGACCTAAATCACGGTGGATTGATGATATCATTTTAGATTTGTAGGAATGACATGGGCAAGGAGAGCTATGGACACACCGTTTTGGAGTAATTTTGGAAAGGCCTTCATCCAGCAGTGGATCGACAATGGCTGCTAATAATGATGATTTAGCAATATGCTCCTCAAATCCAGTTAGATGTTTTTTGGGGATGGAAGGAGGGAGCGTTAACCTTTTTCTCCAACTTCTTAAAGACTGTTTGGAACATATTTTGGCATTTTAATTTCAAAACTATTATCAGTTTTCTTCTGTCATATAGTTTTTTTCGCAGATCAGATGATATAGTTCATTTTGGCAGAAAGATTGCTGCAATCGTTATTCCATTCTTAGTTGTTAACTGAAACCACCATTATTTTTGTCGTCTCGCTAATCAACTGTTTTTCCAACTACAATTATAATATAACCAAACTGCAATCATTTTCATTAAAACGTGGCAATCAGACTGAAGGAATCGTTGACTTTGTAAATGAAAGTAAAAGGCATTGACGTTAAGCACAGTGAACATAAGAATAACACGGCGATAAGAAAAATTCCTAAGCATCTCCTAAAGTTTATCGGATTTGCAATGAAACATGAGAAGACGACTATTCCTTTTAGCATTCCTACACGAAACGAAGAGCCACATTCCCATGTGTTCTGGGATAGACTCTTTCCAGTTCCACAGGGAAAAGATCACACAAATATGGTGAAAGTGAATATCCCTGCGTGACCTCTCTCTCTCTCTCTCTCTCTCTCACACACAAATGGTATTTCAGAAGTTTCAACTGGAACTAGGAATAATTAAAACATGGGAATGACTGTGAATGGAAAGCATTTGCATGATATAAAATATGCAGATGATATAGTATTATTTACAGATAAAAACGAAAATTTAAATATATGATTGAAAATTTACTTAAGAAATATACACATAAATTTTAGCAAAGCCAAAACAATGGCAATAGGTAGAAAGAGCTGGAATAAAACTTCAATTACTTAGGCACGTTGATCACAGACGGGTCAACATGTTCATTGCCAATCACGCGATATCGCGCGATGCGAGTTCTCACAAAACGACCGATCACGCGTTATCGCGCGGACGTCGCTAACTAAATAAAAAAATAAAAAACATTTGGCCACCACCCGAATTTTCAGCTTGGCAATTAAAGTGTTAAACTGGAATGCTATTGTTCATAGTAGGCTCAACCCCGTCACATGGGGATGGACAGAATGATTATAATCATTCTGTTCATCCCCATACTAAATAATATTATTATACTAAGCGTTCTGTGAAAATAAAACGTTTCATATTTTCTGAAAATATTCCACGTGATAGAAGAAAATAAATATTAAAAGAGCATTAAAACATCAATAACAGTCTAAAAATAATACGATGTTTCTCTCATAGAGTGGTACGTGATTGGAATGGATTGCCATTGGATGTGTATGCAAGCAGTGTGATTGAATTCAAGAATATAGCTAGTGCGTGTAGTATGTGATCTCCCTCGATGAGTCCCTGACTCCCTGGAGGTCTCTCTTAATAATAACAAATTGCGGTAGCCCGTTTTTATGCATAGGTTAGCGTTAATATTGCAAAAGCACATCATGCTATTGCTTAATCTGTTATAAATGCTATTTCAAAAAGCAAAATAACTAAATCTGGTCAGTTCATCAATAATATTTATAGGACATGAATTTAGATCTAATATTTGCAAATGTTATCGTGACTATCTCCAGCTGAATAATTAAATGCGACAATACATTAAAAAAAATAACCAAAAAACAGGAGGGTTAAAGAATTGGTCTAAGAGCAAGCAAGGACAAACCAAAACGTTAGTTTAACAGGTTTATCTAATATTAAAGACAGATAAACTACTGAAAAAGTCAGAACTTATTTCCTTTGGTCCTATTCCTCAGATAAATAAAATAAAGGGCAGAGTATTCACATAGCAGCTATTTTGAAAGGAGAGGTAGTCAGACGCATTCAGAAGTAGTCAGAATTATAGGTTCCATTCCATCCTAACTTCCATTAATGTTAAGTCCAAAGATCTGCCATGGCTTTTTATCAATCTAATTTATACTTTGGTAAGACAGTAAATGCCATTGCCATAGTGTGCAATGTTTTGAAATGCATGTGTTACTGACCAGTTTGCACGTTTCTGCAACAACAACAACAAACAACAAAAACGATTTTCCGAGTGGAAAAACCCTTTCATTCCATATGGTACTGTACTGCTACTACACTTCAGTCGAAAATTCCTTATCAAGTTCTCTCATCAATCGTTAACTAAAGATTGCATTTCTGAGGCGGTAATAGTGGAAGTAGGCAACTCTGGGGGAATTAAATAAACGCGTTTTCCAACATTTAGATTTGAATCAAAGGAGAATTTTTAATTAATGTATTTGGCCTATAAACTATGAATGTAAGACTTGGTAAATCTAAATTTCATAGTCCATGTCTTTACGTAGAAGAAAGATCCTGTACAGATAAATGCACCAATAATCAAAACGAAATTAACCGGCTTTTACATCCAATGAAGCACAGGTATAAAATATTATATAATTTGATTACATAAGAATATTGATTAGCAGTTAAAATGCCGATAATGTAATTAAATCGTAAATGCAAAAATATCGGTTTCAAATACTGATGAGTGATAATATTAAATATAATAATCGCATATTGATAATGTAAGCCTGATAACTACGAATGAGAACCAAACAATACACCGATATCCGAGATTTATGCAGTGCATCTCGACAAAGTACATTGACCCCAAAAAGTTTCCATTTATTCGTTGCGTTTGTCCTATCCTTCATACATCTCACTTTGTTTTTAGTTCATAATTTTCGGAGGTAGAAGCGCATAACAAAAAGTAAAGAGGAAAAAATCTCTTTCCCTCCCTCCCTCTCTCACACACACACACCATTTTTAGTAGTTTTTTTTCCTGAAAATTTAGTTAGCGTGTCTTGCTAATTCAATAAATAATTGATGGCATCATCCATGCAACCTACTTCGTTTTAAGTTTGGAGTAAACTCTTTTCATTCTATTTCGCTGTTAGGATTTCATTTTTTTCTCTTTGTTGTCCTCTACAATTGTCCAGACCCCAGGAATGAATGACCTAATTCATCATGGTTCATATTAATCAAGTGTGGAGAGCAAAGTTAATTTAAATATTTTTTTCTACTGAGATCATCCTCATATACTTAATATATAAGCGTGTGGTGCTCTTAAAGAAAGAATGTTCATTTTTTAAATTCATTCTTTCCCCTTTCCTGAGGTAATTATTTTTAATCTAAATGAAAAAAAGAAAATAAATTCTAAGTAAATATTAACTAACCTTTTCTTTTTTACCATTTTAATTCCAGTGAAAGAAATATGAACAATGTTGTTAATTAACTTTAAGAACAATAATCACTATTATGTCGGGAATAGAAAGAATACTATATAATGTCGTAACAATATTGGGATAAAGGTTATATTTCTACCAAACTGTAATAACATTCGTGATAGTTTGTTGCTCTTAGTTTGGGTTAATAGAAAAGAGGACTTTGTCCAAAAGGGCCAGTACAACTTCCGGAAATCTCTAAACACTTCGATTACTTGGAAAATAAAATACTGTGATAATTACTTGCATGGAGGACATTTTTATTGCGCTGTATATAGCTCAAAAAATGACTAACTTCCAATCTCTCTGATTCCAATACTATTTTTGGTTTTTAATGATGCGTTATTTTGAAGAAATGGTAACACGGCAAGCTGAGTGGAAAACAGCAAAAACAACTTCAGACCTTTATGTATAGTACACAGATATTATTCATCGAATAGCTTGGACAACAGTTCAAACAAAAGACAGTGATCATGCGGTACTCACTTGGGAAGTGGATAAGTTTATGAATGTTCTATTCAGAAAAGGTTACATGCTTAACTGTTTAAAAAAAATGAAAATATGACCACCTAAAGGGATGCTGGGTTCTGTATCAGGTATCAGTTGGATGAGAAGCATATCGACCGTGCGTGGAAAGTATTTAAAAAATACTTAAATGATGCGATATCGTTCAAAGAATAAATAGAGTAGGAGTGAAATAGATGTGCAATCTAATTAAGCAAGAGATTCGTAAGACAAACACTATGTGGAAGGAATATCGCGTGCATAAGAATGATGTCAGTTATGATAATTATAAGCAGAAGGCCAGAAGAGTCACAAGTGTTGTACGGAAATCTACGTACAAGTATGAAATGAAACTGGCGCTGCAAGTTAAAGACAATCCAAAAGAATTCTATCATTATGCTGTAAGTAAAAGAAAGAATGAATTTGAAAGAATAACTAATGAATGCAGATGGTTTTCGGGTGACTGATGCAGAAGTGATTGTTTAACTAATGAGTAGCCATTTTGCTGAAAGCTATCAAACCTGGTATATGCACATTGAACTCGCCGCTACCTCTTCAACCTACGAGGAAACTCAAGTGGATGAAGAGGAAGTACTAGAGTGCTGCACAAACTGAATAAGAATTCGGCAATAGGAACTAATGGGATATTGGCACGGATGATAAAAGAGTGTTCAGTTGAACTGGCTATTCTGTTCACAAGGCTATAATTTGAGTCACAGAACAGGGAAGATTCCACGGGAATAGAAAAAATGTATTGTAATTCCATTGCACATGGTACAAAGACCACTGTATCTAACTATCGACCAATCAATATCTCAGGAGTGGTGGTGAAGATTTTGAAAAGGCTGGTTGGGGCTGGCATTCAGAAATCGGTTGTCAGAGAATCTCTACTTTGCAATGAACAGCATGAGTTTACCAAAGGAAGGTCATGTTTTAGCGACTTGCTCACATTCTATAATACTGTTACCATTGAGTTAGACAAGGAGAATGGATACACCATGATACTTTTGATTTTTGTTAAGGCTTTTGACAGAATACAGCATGGAATACTGTTGCATAAATTGGAGAATATGGGATTGGATTATAAACTAATGGAATGATAAGGGGATGGCTGACTGACAATATCACAAAGTAGTATATGAAGGGAGGTGAATCTGCAAAATAACCAGTGGTGTGTCTCCAGGATCAGTCCTTGGTCAATTGTTATTCAAACTGTACATTAACGACATTGGGAAGGATATGACATGTGACATACAACCATTTCTTGACGATGCAAAGATAAGTAACGTAATCACAGAGTGCTTCTGATATGCAGTACTTGCAGAATGATTTGAATAGGCTGGTATTGTGGGCATGTGACAATAGCTCTCATTTCAATGTTAATAAATGTAAGGTAGTGCACTATGGTGTGATTAAATATCGAATGTCGTATTATATTGGTGGGATTATCTTAAAGAATCTGATGAGGCTAGGGATCTTGGAGTTTTAGTAGACAGGAAGTTGAAGTTCAAGGGTCATATAGCAAAAATTGTGAATACAACTCAGAGAACAATCCTGAAACGAAATTTTACAAGGTGTTATGTCGTAGTTTTTCTTTAAATCCATGTTATTATTATCCCCTCTTGTCCCAACTAAGAATGAGATCTCCAGTCTATCTCTCTGGGGCCGTCTCCTTTTCGAACTCTGACAAATTTGTGCGTTCCAGCCGCACCAGTCAGAGTCCTAGCTCAGAGAAACTTTCCCAGAGTTCTAACAGCTACCTAAATTCGTTACATATATAGCGTCTGTAGAGATCTCAGATTGCAGTCATGGCACTATCCTTTCTAATTAATCTTTACCTTCCCCTTATGCATACAAACTTTTATGAGTGGTAATTTAGTCTCATGCTCAAGCAAAACTTAGGCTCACATAGTAAAACATGTTTATTAAAGATCTAATGAGTTTACAATTAGGTTTAAACATATCAAAAGCTTATCACAATACCTATACTAAATCAACTGACAATCATAAATGAACACTCTAGTTAATGAACATATAACGCATATCCTCTGGTCAATTAAAACACATTTAGCATGGGAAAATACAAGTTTACAATTTTAACTTCAAATGCTAACACAGAGCCCACCACATTAATTAGGTCTCACACAAGAACTTAAGTCCTCCGATTACCAGTCCAATGGAGCTAACAAGTTACAATGCACACAAGTCATTCAAAAAGTTCTCTAGGCAATTGTCCATTTTTCTTCCAACTAGAAATTGATTCACTCTTTTCCTCTAATGCTAATTGTTAATAAAATAAGAAAATTCTGTATATTACCACTGCCGCAGGAGGGTACTGTGTTCCCTTTGTCCGTCCTTTACTGTAAGATACTTTACTGTTTCAGTGGGTTGCATCCATGTGGAGGTCACTTCGCTCATCACGTACAACCATTTTCTGCACTCTGCTGGGCAACGCTCGTCTCGCTGGTCACTATCGTCTGACTGCCCGTCTCCCTGGAGGAACCTTCTGTTGTCTCATTCTGGTAGCACTTCTACCGATGACCTTTGTTTGCATTGATATACATTTTGCATAGAGTATTTTTTTTCTTTTCAAACAACAATATTTCTATCTAGACAGACAAATTCCTGCTTTTTTTATACTTCATTTTAATGTAATTCAATTATGTTCTCTATTAACAATTTGTTTCTTTACTAACAGTCCAAGTATTTCTTGGTTATTATTGTATTCTTGTTAAATCTTGAATGAATGATCCTTTTGATGAAAAGGTCTTTATTCGAGATCTAACAAAGCCCCCCCCCCCTTTTTACTAAAAATTTTTTCCTAAAATTTTTTTCTAAGTTTTTCCTCACTTCTCTGGAGGTGACTCTTACACTTTGCTTAGATCTTAATTCAAACTCACGCTTGGGCTAGAATTCATATTCTGGATCTTCAGTGATTACTTGGCATGCGCAAACAGCACTGTTGTACCTATCATGCTTTTCTAGACATATACTTGTCTCTTGCTATTCTGCTGTAGAGTCTCTTAGTCCTATCATTTATGCTGATGTGATTAATTTCTATTGTCCCTTTGTAAGCGGTATTTTGTCCCTCGCTTGTGATTTCATTACCCTCTGGCGCCTTAATTTCGTCAGTGTTTCCAGCATCTGGTTTTCTTCTTCCTTTAATAAGGAAGTTTCATCTGATCCCGAATGAGTGTTAGCCATATGGCTCTCGCTTTCTTTGGTCAGTTTCGCATCATTCATGCACTGAGACTTGTTCAGACGGATGCTTCCTTTATCCTGACCTTGTGATTTTTGGTCAGCTACAGTAAATCTCCTCCCTCCAAGGAAACAAACCTCCTCTCTCGAATAGTTGCATTAGAATCCATACTTTTTTAACAAATCCTCCAATAGAATCAACCTTAGATGAGGGAGAGAGTTTCTGGGTAAGACTATGAAGTTGTGCCACACATACAAGCCAAAATCGGGCAGTTCCACTCTCAGTCTTACCGACTTCGTAGCGTGAGTGGTGGAAGGAGATAATTCCTAAAAGTCTGATGGGTTTTCTTAGGCGCTTGATTCTTCCCTTTACGTAGGGCTCCAGTTCCCTGAAATATTTCTCCGAGATAATGGAGGCTTGGGAATCGCTGTCAATAAGTGCCCTGTAACCCTTCCAGTAAATTCTTCCACTCACAGTCATTCCAGGGAATTGTCCCTGACTCTGTTGTCCCCTTTCATCAGATTGCCTAGTGCAAATATGTGACTTTGTTTCTGATTGCTATCTTCCTCTTGAGTTTCCTGGTGTAACAAAACAGTCACGGGCAAGATGTCCCAATTCGTTGCAACTGTAGCACCTAGGAATTTCTAGACGATAACCTCTCTTAATTTCTCCGTCCGAGGACAAAGGAGAATTCGTATTGCACTTGGCAGACAGTTCTGTCAACTTCTGCACCATGAAGTCCATTTTATCTAACATCGGTTGTTGCAACTTTTCAACCTCTCTGTGAATGATATAAGTTATCCTATCTTAGTTAAGGGAGAAATTCTCCTGATCATTCGGACAGCCTGACGACAATTGACTGTGAACCGTGTCAAGACGCTCCATGATCGGCTGATGCAACTTCTCTATTTCTTGTCTGACTAAGGAGCGAACCCCGCTAAAATTACAGGCACTAGCAGCAACAGTACATACTAATTCGGTCTTGTTCCCCCTCAATTCCTCTCTGCACCTTCTGTTTCTCTTTTCTCTCTAAACCCTCCTTTCCTGGATTGGGATCCTTAGCAGTGTCTCTACCTTCCCTAATTACATTAACTGGTCCAACAGTGGCTGCGGGACAAATATTCCCAAGCAGCTGCTCTCTTTTCTTCACTGCTTCGTAACAACTTTCCAAACTGGTTATGCTCTTCCCAAAAGCTGTCGCTCTCAGTTCCTGCCTTAAACCTATTCTGAAGTGCTGAAATACAGCCCAAACTAAATGATGCCTTTCCTCATCAGACACACTCATGGTACTTGCAAGAGTGAGCAGCCTATTATGAAACTCGGACACGCTCTATTTCTCTTTTTGCACCATTTTTTGAAGTTTCCATAGGTTAGGTCCTACATTTTTCGCCTTTGAATATTGGGAAATGAGGATTTCCTTAAACCTTTAGTAATTCAAAGTTTCTTTCAGGATTGGCGAGGAGTAAAAGAAACTTTCTTCTCTTCCAACTAGCTTACTGCGAAGCAGAATAAGTAGCTGGAAGTCACACCACCGCCCAATCTTTCTAAGCTCTTCTATATATTCAAAAATGTTCTCACATCATCACTGTCCTCTCTGAAAAACTGAGGAAACATCTGCTGGAGGTTTATAGTCCTAAAGAATTCCGAATTGTTTAGCTGGGAGCTAGGCGGAAGAGACATACTTGTACTTTAGCTCAAATTTCTTTTCTAAAATCTCCTGATTGCTGTGCATGAGACCAAGATCAACTCACTGTGATTGATCCAATATTCTCAATTAATGGAACAAACACAACACATCCTGTTGTTTGCGCCATTGTTGCGTCGTGGGTTTCTTTAAATCTATGTTATTATTATCCCCTCTTGTGCCAACTAAGAATGAGATCTCCAGTCTATCTCTCTGGGGCCGTCTCCTTTTCGAACTCTGAAAAATTTGTTCGTTCCAGCCGCACCAGTCAGAGTCCTAGCTCAGAGAAACTTTCCCAGAGTTCTAACAGCTACCTAAATTCTTACATATATAGCGTCTGTAGAGATCTCAGATTGCAGTCATGGCACCATCCTTTCTAATTAATCTTTACCTTCCCCTTATGCATACAAACTTCTATGAGTGGTAATTTAGTCTCATGCTCAAGCAAAACTCAGGCTCACATAGTAAAACATGTTTATTAAAGATCTAATGAGTTTACAATTAGGGTTAAATATATCAAAAGCTTATCACAATACCTATACTAAATCAACTGACAATCATAAATGAACACTCTAGTTAATGAATATATAACGCGTATCCTCTGGTCAATTAAAACACATTTAGCATGGGAAAATACAAGTTTACAATTTTAACTTCAAATGCTAACACAGACCCCACCACATTAATTAGGTCGCACACAAGAACTTAAGTCCTCCGATTACCAGTCCAATGGAGCTAACAAGTTACAATGCATACAAGTCATTCAAAAAGTTCTCTAGACATGAGGTTACTGTGTCCCCTTGGTCTTCGTGGTGATTCCGATACAGTGGAGACAAAAATGATATCAGGATTGTGAAAAACTGACTATGAAGGCAGATTGAAAATGAGTAGGCTGCATACACTAACAAACGGGAGAAAGAGGGGCAATATGATTGAGACTTAGAAACTTCTGAAAGGGTTATAGAGAATTTCAGTAGATGAGTTTTTTTCATTTTATGGAGGGTGGGTAAAGGGCACGAGGGCATCCATGAAAGTTGAAAATGAATACTGTCAAGAAGGGAGGTTAGGGATAGATTTTTCTCACAGAGTAGCGCGTGATTGGAATGGATCACCTTTGGATGTTGTGTGTGTGCAAGTAGCGTGAATGAATTGAAGAACAGCTATGATAGCTGTTGCGAGTAGTATGGCCTCCCTTGATAGGTTCACGACTGTCTGGAGGTCTCTCTTAATAACAAATGTTTTTCTGCTCTTTATCTTCCATCTCAAATGATTCGGTTCGACTCTGTACTGTGTTCCTCTCTGGGTGGAAGAATTTCCTGGATTTCGACAAGGATTGGTGTGAGCTGTTTTGAATTACCGCCGAAAAGCATGAGGCAATGTGTCAGTTAGTCTAACTGCCTCTTCTTATGGTCAGTTTGCCTGTTTTGCGCTATAAAAATGAATCCAAGTTTTTGGGGAGGACAGCCCTGCTACATTCGTAAGAAACTGACTAACTCACTTCAACTGAAAATTTGTTATAAATGTTCTTTATCTCTTAGACGAAATTCGACCGAGGTGTTTCTAACTAAACGGAATTGTTGTTACTCACTGAGCTAAGTTGATAGCAAGGATAGTCTGCTGGGAGCAGACCTTTCGACACGTCTGTCGGTAATAATGATGATTGGGAATTCATCTCGATCAACACATACACGAAACCTAGTATCGTAAGTTTCGGTCTTTTTGGTTAATAGGTATTTTTGTTAATATCGTTTTATTTTGTGAAAGTAGCAGTAAGCAGATGTTTGAATCAGTAAATCAGAATGGATTGTTTTGTAAATCCTCTTTAAAATGAGTGACATCAGTTTATATAACCGCTCATATTTAAGATTGGAGTATCACCTTTTATAAGTCTAATTTCCTTGTTGACAAAGCAACAAATTCTTCATTTCTCTCCTCTATCTTTGCAAATATTTTTTCCCCTTTTAACTAATTCTACGATGTTAGCAGACCAAGGTTTTGGTTTTCGGTGTAAGCTAAAATGTTTGAAACTGAACCTGACGTGAAGTTACATCTTGTGGCATGCCATAGCCTTCTTCTAAAGATAAAGGTAATATAATGGTCATTAAGTAAAATTAAATTTACAGGCCGTGGTATCTTGATAGTACTCATTTTTGATACCTGTTCGTGGATAATGCTAATTTCCTTGGTGTTGATATGATAAAAATGCTCGCTGTCCAAAAAGCTTCGAAATACAAATGACTGAAAAAGGAATGAGAACGTTGGTTTAACATAGGAGGGAATAAAGCAATCAATATGGCAGCTTGCAGTTCTTTGATTAGTAGTTCTCTATGTTTTTCAGTTTAGAAACAAAAACAGGCCAATATAAGATGCAATCTTATAAATCATTACACGAAGTCCTTCCAGGCTCAAACTCTTATTACTTTATTTGCTGTCATCAAACGGCCAATCTTGACGCTATTCACTCTCCAAGTGGTTTCCATATTTATGAAGACAATAATGGAGAAAGCCATCGTGAGAAGACCAGATACAAAATCCAGCCAGAACAGCGGATTTCGCGTATTCGACAGCGATTGACTCTGCCAGAATAGTATAGTTGTCTTAACAGGCAACTAAGGAAATTTTATTCAAAACAGCACTGGGGTCACCTGTTACATAACAAACGAGAGAGAGAGAAGATTTTAAAACAGAACGGTTGTACAAGTTATTATTTCAAAATATATATCAAAGTATTTCTTTTCATTGAACTGATGTGTAAATTATCTTCGCGTTTTTCTTCCTATTTGAATTCATTGCTATAAATAGACACACGATATATTAATCAGATACTACATTATTGTGTTTCTTTTTTGTGATATGTACAATACAGCAATATTTTAGAAATGGGGAAGGTACTTGTAAACTGTATGATTTGCTCAATATGATGTGGAAAAGACGTACATGAAGATTCATATAGCAAAGCATATTTAACTGGAATGGAAGTCTTTTATATCAAAATAGTGGACTATGTTTTAAATAGGCTAATAATCATAAATTAACATAAATAATGTAGTCATAAAAAATAAATTTTCTACATTACAAAGATTATGGTTTTAGATATAGCGGATTTTTGGAGAGCAAGGCGATGATATTACATCAGTGTGAAATTTGATATTGTGTGGATTCGAATTCCAGCAAAGGAAAAGCTATCACATTGTTCCTTGTGATTTGGTATATTATTCTGATTCTTGTAACCATCATGAAAGATAATACACCAAATAGATAAACTGGGACCAAAAGGGATGTACCTGGTCGACAAAAGCATTCAGATGGACTGCGGGATTCAGAATTCAATGTGGTCGGTGTCCCAAATCCTGTACCTACTCCGCTACCCATTGGACGTTGAGTTCAGTGTGGCTGGCTGTAGCCTGTCTGTCTAGAACCTGAAGATTATTTATAAGGGTTCTTTCATTTGAAGGTGAGCCAACCAGTCTCATACGGGGTTGGCAAGTTTTCCTCTTGGAAACTCGGGTTTTTCATTTTTCTAAAGAAGCTGTTGATTATTTTGAGTTATAGCCCAAGCAATTAAGACTATGAGGCTAGTGTATCATATCTGTTAATTATGCGTGTTTCTAGTCAGTTCGTCTGTAAGTTTTCCTCGCGTCCTAGATTGATGGAATTCGAACTCAATATTTTTGAGATATCCTTTAAATTGACCATCTCCTCATGAGAACAGCTGGCTTACCTAGATAAAAGAACCGTTATAAAAGAACTTCGCGTACTAGACTGAATTCGAATTCAGGTCTTTCTAACCAAAGTAAAAGCATTACATTGTCATCGTTCCTTGTGATTTGGTGTATTATCCTGATACATGTAGCTATCGTACAAGATGATACAGAAAAGACGCTAATTCTTTAAATTTTTGCTGTCTGATAGTGTATTCAGAACATCCTAGGAGTCCAATCTATATGATTATGTTGATGAAATATACGCTAAAACTCATAGTTCCTCCTCGAATATAATACCTCTCACGACCGAAGATAGTGTCCCCTGTCACCGCCTCCTGCACAGACTGTGATCGTTAAAAATTAGACAACATATTTCCAAAAGTGTGCACGACATTATCTTTTCATGAAGATTGCATTACCCATGTGATTATGAAGTGTCCATTCTTTCTCTACTTATTTTCGGAAAATTTTTAGACTCTGTAAGGCGTTTAAGAATAATTTTGATCAGGCGGTTTGGTAGTATGTTAGATGCGAAATCGTCAATGATCGCCGCTTCATTGAATAGGTACAAAAATTTGTGCCGATCCAAAACTTCCCTCCCCTTCAAAGAGTTTTAACTGTCAACTGAAATAACATCCGACAACAGAAAGCTATTGTCGGATATAAAATTGTGCTTCTCTCAAACCAAGCATGTCTTTGACGTAAAGGTGCCAGATATCTGTAGAGACACTGCCTTATGAATTAAGCTTTGACGTTCACATTAAACCATATCCAGGCTATTTTTACACGTTACGATGTTTTATGGATACGTGTTAAAATACACAAAAAAGCAAGCATCATTCACTCTTAGAACTGTATGAAGGACGGCTGACGTTTCCCTTTTTGAAGGAATGAAGTAAAAGCAATAGTTTCGTTGTTATAAATACAGATTATCAAAAGTGACGATAGAAACTCCTGATATTATATTAGAATGAGTCACTGACTACTATTATTAAAAGTATCATTGAGGACAAATGCAACGTATTGTAATTCCTATTCTAAGATGAATATTATCGATCTGCCACTTTATCCAATAGTAGTATTCTACACGAGAGCTAGTCTGCCAAATGGGAAACACTGAACTCTATTAATAAGGGAGGAGGAAGAATATCATTCTGGATATAGCGAAAAAAGATCTCCTTCGTGAACACCTCTAATGATCGCAATTCAACCCCTTTCAACGACGACCAAATTTGGAATGAAGTTGTTGGTTATGTTGCTCAAGATTCCATAAGAAATTCAACCCAATCAAGCTAAAATGAAAATGGAGAGTAGGATTCGCTTCATCAGGAGACACCGCTGCAGGTTGCTTCATTTAAATGATTTTGACTAAATTTAGACTGTATATATTTCTAACGTAACTATGTGTGCAGGAAAATTTCAGTCCATTCGGATATAAAAACGAACAATTCTTCGAAGATACCTTTATAAATTGCGTCGTTCAGTCTATTTCAACGAGATATGGAGTATGCTTAAGGTCCTTTGACAAATTCAACCCAGTCATACTAAAAAGGAGGTATTGTATGAGGGGCTGTTGATGGCTACCTCTATAATCGACACACCTAAGCAAGCTACATTCTTTCAACCAAACCCGGAACGCTTGAATATAGTTGTTTAGTTGTTAAAGGTTTCCTTGAGAAATTCTGTTTAATCAGAAAGAGTGAAGGCCCTTTGAAGATCCTGCCTAACGCAAATCCCATACACATCGCATTCAACCGTTTTCAATACCATTCTGTATATAGTTATTTCTTATGTTATGTTAAAATCCCTGACAATATCTGCCCAGCTGGTATTACTTCATCTAAGAAAATAATAGATTTCTCAACCCCCCCCCCAAAAAAAAACGAGAAAAAAAATGGAAGTAGGAGGTTATCTGAAACCCTAAAGCGTTACTTGACTCAAAGTATTATATTAAATGTTTGTACAATATTTAAAATGTAAATTCTCCTCAGAAAGTTGAACAATGTTATGACAGTAACAACGATGCCACTAATTACTCAAAATAATGTATCTACTTCGAAATTCCTAATTTTCATGTTTACTCAGTACATAGTTCACTTGTTTTTATGAGATCTTTCGTTTCCATAACATCACGTACACAGACACACACATAACAGAAACAGGAAAGAGAACTCCAATAGTCCCGTATAACTCTAGGCATCTTTCCTTTACGCTAATGTCTAGGATGATTAATATGAAATCACTCACGAACAGATCATCTGCATTCTATAGGTCTAAGAGTCCGGGTACAGATTCTCCTATTATACCCTTCTTGTTTCGTTCCTTCATCAGAATCAACTGAGCATTTACATTTATTTAATTAGCACATTCAAATTAATTACAATCAATCGAATCCTTGACTGGTAAAAAAGCCTATTTATCTTATCGGGATATTAAATTAGCAACCAGAGAAAGAATATATTATAACTGAGAGTTTTGTAGTGATTTTTATAGCAGATTCTTTCGATAATAACGTTTCAATGTTTTCCATTGTTATTTTGAAATCAAGTGAAACGTCTTCTAGTTTACACTTTTGATTAACTGAGTTCTAGCAGTAAAATTATTTTTCTACTCTTATACCACTGCTCTCCTTTGGATAAAAGCCAAAATAAAATTATGTTTGCTTTATTTAAATTCTTCTTATATCTCAGTGGAAAGTTTGCCTTTCTCTGGTCATACGGCCCATCTTCTTTGATTTAATGCTTTACTTAACTCACTGAGTAAATTCGAAAACCACGCTTCAACGCCTCCCTATCGATGTAATATGCTGGTTTTAGAAGCATCCGTATCGTAATACAAGATCGTTAACCACAGCTGGAATATTTACCGAGACGTAATTTCACAGTGCGAAGTAGATGACATAAAAATATATACTACAGACTATGCGCGTACTTGTAGTGCCCGCTATATGTTTCAGAGACCCAAGGAAATGTGCTGTAGGCGTTATGTAAGCGTTAATAATCTGTATAACAGCCATCATTGTTGATTTTGAACAGAGTGTAAAATAGGAATCGCATCGCATATTTCATTTTAACTCTGATTGACTCAAAATGAAATCAAAATGAAATCGAGCAGTGCGAGGTCACTGCTCGCACTATTATAATGTTATTTAGATAGGTATCGAGAAGTGAAATTCAAATCTTTCACACGTCAAATATACTGGAAAAATTGTTATCCAGGAATTTTCAATACAGGAAAGAATTCTTTTTGGAAGAATAGAAATAACAGAAGTGAATTTATCGAATAACTCAATTGACAACGTCTCAAAATAAAACAAATGTCTATAATCATATTATACTTGCCAAGAAATTATATTCTTGTTTCATCTTTACCTAAGTGCATAAAGAGCCTCCGTAGCTCAGTCGGTATAGACGAAGCCCTTTGGTCGGAAAGACCTGGGTTCGATTCCCGTCTATGACGTGTGGAACCTTTTTCTGATCTCTTTCGACTAAAGGTGAGTTAGTCGTTCTCATACGGAGGTAGAGGGTTTTTTTCACCCGGAAACTCGGGTTTTTCGTCCCTCAGAACAGGCAAACCGTCCCCGTGAACACACACGAATTAGAGCCATGAATACTTACGACAATATGTGGAAGAGATAGGGTATCTTTCCTTTATTTTACCACATGTCGCTACGCCCATGAGTCCCATCATGGTAGTCAACCTCCTAGGTAGGAGACGGCACATGAATGGGAAGTGTATATAAAATGATCTCTATAATGTTAATTAACAACTTATTTATTATTAATTAAGTTGTTAGTATTAACTTATTTAATGAAAAAAAAAACAATTAAAAAAATCCCAATATTAAGAGGACACAACGTAAGGTTATCAGTACATTAAAAACTGATATTAAACCTGCATTAAAAACTAACAGCATTAAATGCTGTTTGTTTTTAATGTTTCTTTCGTATTACTTTTTTTAATATGAATAGCATAGTATTAATAAGGCTAAGCATCTTTCAAAACAGTGAAATTTTACAGACGGACAGAATTTCTGTCAACCACAGAACGTTATTTCGTTTTAATTGTGAAACGAATTAAATTTTGGTACATTAATAAATTCCTCAAAACGGGTTCGCAATTATACTGATTAAATTAATCATTTATCACTTAAGTGCTTAGACTATTTAAGTTAATTTTTCATTCAACTTTAATGACTTGTATGTATTATAGACGAACCTATTTTCATTTCAATAGCATTTTATCATTCTTAGTGAGCCAAGAACAAACTACTAACAACACCTGGCATCCATCATCATAAGGCTGACTGTATTTACTGTTGCTTATGGCACTTGAAAATAGATAAATAAGGGTAATAAAAACTTGCGGTAGATTAAATCGCCGAACATGTCATCCATTTCCCTCTTAATTGAACTCCTAAATATTTGATAAGTTGCGCAACCCACGAATGTTCTACAGTGGTGAAAATATATCGTTCGACTTAACATTTTCAACCGCGTAATCCCATTCTCCTCAAGGTAAAATTCCACTAGGACAATAACCAGACATGCCTCCCCCAACTTTTATATTTTAAGCCTAAGGAACTGAGGGACTTTCACAAGATTTTGTTTTTATGCTTATGCATCATGATATGCTTAAATCACCCAAATTCTTCCGACACATTTCACACAAATTTTATCCTACAAAAGCCAGACTCACTATATTTTATCAAAGTAAACTGGCGTCATGTTTCACATGCCGTGGGGGATAGAGCACTTTCTTTCTTCCAAGTAACATACACTTACGCTGAATGATTCGTATTTTTCTTTTGACTCCGGATAAACTGCAGTATTGTGATGGAATAGACTGCGATTTCTTTTAAGTGTCTCGCTCCCTTGGGTTCAGAAAAAGATGAAATTCTGAAGCGCTAAAATCTTATTTATTTACTATCTCAGCGATATCAAAATTTACCCGATTAATTGTTTGTTCGGAAACCAGCTGAAACCTGTATGAATTACGAGTTATTCAATGTCGAAACGATAGCCCCCACTTCCCAAGCGAAAGAAATGTTTACAAATGGTATTTATGTAATCAAGAAAACTGTTTACATTAGTTAGCTTGTCTGCACCAGTAAAGACATGGATAGTGTTGGTACACCATAGAAACAGTAGTAACTGCTGGTTCCTAACCCCAGAAGTAAATAAATATTAGGATTTCTACAATGCACCCTTACGAAGCATATTTGAATATGACAGAATATGTAAATACCCTTTTTTTTTTTTTTCTTTCATGAAATCAACACTAACAAAAACAATACTGAGTATAAGAATCACTGGTGCGTGGTTATTTTCATTTGTAACAATTTCTTCTGTTTAACTTTTCCTACTGTTTCATATAAAAGTCCAAAATCCAATATCGATTACAAAATGTCAAAAAAAAAAAAAAGAGGGCAATTACTTTCCTTTTTTCTGTGCAAATACATGTAAGTTTAAGGTGAATCTCGGAATTTCTTCAAGAGCCTCTTCATCACACACTATTAATAATTATAATTTTTGAAACAGGATTTTTGTTTTTATTTTTATTTTTTTGGGGGGGAGGAATCTTTGAAAATAATTTAGTTTCGCTGAAATTATGCAAATACATATGAATCTTTCTTTTAAGGTTACACGGTAATCAGCACTCATATTTGTTAAATTAGGGACACAAAACACACGTGTTGAAAAGATTATTTTACTGATTAATAATAAACTAATAACTTTACGTTTCGACCCCTGTATGGAGGTCACCTTCAGAAGGATACATTCAGAAGTATAAGAACAAGCTATATGTTGATGCCCTCTATACAAGTAAATTACATCTACGTTGTTAACTAATCTTTTTTCTTAGCCTGCCCTCTAGTGGAAAAAAAAAAGAAAAAAAAAACATATGAATGATGGTTACGCTAAATTAATAAAACAAAGATCGCCACTAAAACAACCAGAACCCTTACACACGGAGGAATCAGTTCATTAAATGCTTTACAGTACGTAATCCCTTTTCAAGGTCGCTCCCGAGAGAAAATGCAAGATCTGGTAAGGGTAAGTTTTCTAATACAAAATGAATTATGACAAATTATATTCCTGGTTTTATCCTTTAGCCAAACGTGAGAGAGGGGGGGGGGAGCTATGCAGGAGTATTCACGACTAACCTTCGCGAGCAAACTTTTGTTTTTTCATGCTTAGGGAAAGATTAAAACAAGAATATAATTAATTTCGTGTTAATTATATATTTTTTCTTCTGACTAATGAGGAAAAAAAAACTTACCATAAAATGAACTACTACAATGTTCTCTGGAATGCCAGGAATACAATCACATATTCACATGAAATTTTAGAAAGACGTCTAAAGAGAAAATAAAAAAAAAATTAAAATATAAGTGATAAGAAAAGTGCATTCCACAAACGTTTCAAGTAGAGAAAAAGGTATAAAGCAAGAAAAACTAAAAGATTTTTTTAGTAAATTTAGAGAACAAATAAAAATTATTTTTATAATGAAATATTTTTATATACTAATATAAGAATATTAGAACGGAAATAAACACGGATACTTCCAAAGTAAATTAAAATCTCATCTCCACAGATGTTTATAGGATTTTATTAATTAAAGCTACCTAACTGTTACAAAATAATTTGTAAATCAGAAATGAACTATACAAAACGAAAGACAAAAAAGACAGCAGAGACGTTAAACGCAGTATGACCTAGAAATATAATTTTATACAGGTGATATTGAAACTGCAGGCATCATTCGTGTAATGTGCCCACACAGTATATTCTAAGTATCACGAACAAAATCTCCAATATTTTTCAAAAAAGAATAATTTTGCAAGAGTATTAACGCCTCACAAAATTCCTTAATAAATAAAAAAGTGACCCGAATATCAACGAAAATACAATATTTCTCAACGAGATTTTGTAAACGGATGATATAATCTTACTACGCCCACGGTAATAAAATGTATAATAGGTTTACACAAATGGACGGAATTGAAATAAACGAAAGAAATAAAAAAATCTGGATGATCTTCTGGTTTATGCTGAGAGATATGGGTCGAGGAGGAAGAGATCAATATGCTTACTATACAAAAAATGATGCAATTTCTGCATTCAAAGTAATAGATAGCACAAATTATATATCATGAGCTTCAAGTTCGATTATTTTTCATATGAACAAATAAATGTCAAACGAGTCTTATTAGAGTGCTGATTCCAAAAAAAAAAAAAAAAAAAAACTAAGAAACAGAGACCTCAAAGATAGAAACAGACAAAAAAAATCTTGAAATAAGACGTAATAAACTTATGAGCAAAAAATATGCACTGTACAAAAATCGTTTAACAATAAGAGATAAGTGTGTTAACTTCAATTCTTGTGTCCCAGCTCTGGGACATTACTCGGTTCGAATGTCTGTTTTAATTCCGCTTATATATTTACTTTCCTAATGTTTCCTATCAAGTGTTAACATTTTTTTTTTTTTTTTTTTTTTATCTAGGACGAGCAGTTACGGCGCTACGCTCTTGGCGCATCAATAGAAAAAGAGTTAATGTGGTATCGTGTTTCCACCCTCATCTTGGCAAACATCGCAGTCACGTTTTTCTGTGTAAAGGGTATAGCGCCACAACCGATCAACCCAGGAGGAAATAATCAAACACTCGAGACAGGAAACACATGATTTGCAACAACTTTTCCCTTTTCGCAACCCAATATACAATTCTTCTATAGCCTCGAGGAACTCTGTTATTATCGAGACATCCAATTAAATATAATAATTCATTTATATTTATATACATTATTTTCCCCGCACCCTAATTATTATACACTCCATTGCATGATTTGTTCCAGAACTATAATATGGAGAAAAGAGAAGAATAAATAGTGTCATCGCATCGCATTCATAATTCTTTATAACGTCTGGTTAATATCGCCATATTATTAAACTCCGGATAGGAGATAGCTGTAAAAAAATTTACCGCTGGTTTACAAAGTACAGCATATTATAACTGACACGAAATTATATTCTCATAATCCTTTACACAAGCATAAACATAAACTTTATTTGCTTACGTTGAGTTAAGGATTAAAAGGATTTCTTGTCGAGTATAATATACTTTTCAAAGTAAACTAGCAGTAAAACTTTCTACAGTAATCTCTGATCCGAAGTACATGGTGATACACCATTTTACTACCTGTATATATAGAAAATACAAGACCCGTATTGATTTACCTAGTATTGATTGAGTTGGCCTAGGGTCTTCCTAGGCCAACTCCCACTGATAAAAACCTACAAAGGTCAAAACGGGGCTGGGTAGTGACTCTTCTCAGAATGCCTTTGCATTATGAATGCTAACGCAACAGATGTGAAGTCAACAGTCAGTCTCTGTATACAAGTAGACTAGTCGTGAAGATTCTCCACACGCAAACTCTGCTTGCTTAAGCTTGGGTAAAGAAAGAATAATATAATTTATTGTCATGTATATCTGGTCAAGTAGAATATCCTCTACAGAACACCAAATTAGGCATAATTTTGGTATGCTATAGCAGCAGTGGGAGATCAAAACTTGACCTTTTTTGAGGGAGGGGGGGGATTTAGATATTGATATAGACGATTGATGAACATCAGATTTTTAATATTTTATTAATATGATTAAATCAAGTTAAATCAAAAACATACTGATACATTTTGTGTGTTTTGATTAAAATTCATAAATTTGTTTGTTTTGATTCCAGAGGGGGGGAGCGATTGGAGAAATTGTCCCTTGAGGAAGGGACAATTTCTCTCATTACTTCCACAAGACGGAAGGAAGAAGTTGAGAAGAGTTATGCAATGTCCACTTAACGGGACATTGGCCAGTGGCAGTGGATAGGTTTAGAGAAAAAGTCTTAAAATTTGGAAAGCAACAATAAAACCAATTCAGAAGTCTCAGTAATTTTTACGAACCACGCAATATGAGGTAAGTTTGGTTATTTTATTTTTTAGTTCAGTTAGATGAAAAGAGTTCCACTGAAGCCATATTTCTGTTGTTGTTACAACGTGTTAGAAAATATGAAATCTTTGAAATCTATCAATGGTATTACCATCACAATATCTTACAACCTATGCAAAATATAGATAAAAAGACATGGTCTGTAAACAGGGCTGATGGTCCTATTATTACGATTGTCCTCAGTGTGAATGACAAGTCCCAAAATTGCTCGGTATTTAACTTCCCGAAAGATGAAGCAAGGAAAGAAAAAAAGATGCGAGATGAAATCCCAGGAAATTATGAGACAGTATTTTACTTTCAAAGATCTGCTAAATGTCAAGTTGCTATTATTATCTTTGTTATGTACTTACATATAAATAAGAACATTAGTCTCGACAAGATGTACTGCAGACGAAAGATGTATAATTACATCTACTTTGCTATTGGTCTTGTTAAAATGAAGCGCTGGAAACTAAAGAAGGAAAATTTGCAGATCATTAATAGATTCCGAATCTACTATTAGACCATTAAATTCAAATGATGGGGTAGAAGTTAAAAACTGTCGTAATTAATTTACATCAAGAAACTACTGAACTTCCATTAGATGGTTTGGCTCTGTACTTAAATGATAAAGGCCATAAGTTTCTTCTCTAGGCGAAATGAGGATGATGACATTGATAGATTACCTAAGTGGTTCTATAGCCGCTATAATGAATAAATAAATCTTCATGTAATTCAGATCTCCGCATTTCAAACTATATTAAAAGGCATTTAATTTATATAAAAATAGGAATATAAAAATCGGGATTTTTAACTAAAAGGGCAAAAATTATTTGAATACTTTAGTCATGTATGATTTTATTCAATCAACGAGGACGTAATGTTGTGGTATTCAGCACTGAAGCGAAACAAATCACCATTATATTTAATCAAGTCGTGCAAAGCTGGTTTTAACCATAATAGTACATTTCAAAGTCAAGACATTCCAAAAAAACGACTAAAGAGAAAAAAGTTGCAGAAACCAATTTTTAAAATATTCTTACTGATTTAAAAGAAAATTTATATTTTAATTTAATTAGACACAATTAAAAGTATGCAAGCAAGGCAATGTTGGCCGAATGGCATGCACTCTCCAAAAAGTAGCTGGTTCGAATCCAGTCGTAGCCGGATGCTTGTAATCGTCTTTAGGTGGGATATGAATTTCATCTGCTTTCGGGTCTTCGGCTCACCATCCCTCACAAAAATATGGTATTATTAAATGCCTTATTTTCAGAGCTCATATTATCGGTTCTTCACATGATCTACTTCAAAAATACATTTCTACAATTAAAGAAACTGCCATTGTCAACGGTTACAATACCAAAATAGTATAGAAGATCATAACCAATTTTCTCCACCGTATTAGAAGAAAAGATTCGCACAGAATCGCCATCCCTATATTAAAGGCATTTAATATAGGGATGCGAGCGCATTTCTCGCACCTTAAAGAAATTTAATATTTGCACAACTTTCAATCCTATTAAGTCAATTAGCTCTATGAAAAACTATCTCCGAAAGACAAAATTCCATCTCTTTTGCTGTCTGGAGTCAATTCAGTTCCATGCAATTGCAAGCTAATTGGGTAAACAAGCTGATCTGTTTCTATATGTCTTTCTGAACACCAATCCTATATTCCTCTAAGAAACTGAACAAACTGAGTCTAACAGAACATGGAATTACTAATACCAGCCACAGAATCCTTTGGAATGACACCAAATTACTACAGATGTTCCTATAAATATGATCGTCTCTTTAAAGAATGTTCCGAATTACGTCGGCATCGCCCAAATATCCACCTTAAAGATGGACTCTCCATGTCAAAAATCTGGGAAATTATTAAGCACTATACTGTTTAATTACATAACATTTTATTACATGTATACATATACTTCAATCTTTTTTAATCACACGCAGGAACGTACACTTCAATTGATCCTAATAGTAATATTGATCCTATTTAGTTTTTTACTTAGCTGTCTCGCGGCTGTATATAAAGAAAGATTCCATTCTTTATATACCTTCATTGTTGTTTAACTTTCGGATTTTCAACCGTATTACACTGCCAATGATCAAAGATACGTGAATCAAATATTTGTAATTAATCTTAATTAAATATTTTTCAATTGTGTCTACTGGCAACATGCAGAATGAATAACGAAAATAAATTAAGACGTTGTGAGAATAACTTTCGACAGCAAGGGATCTTTACAAAGCTTATTTAGAATAAAAAGAAATAACAATGGAATCCTTCAAGAAGATTAAAATTAATATAATCCTTCAATGTACTGGCTAACGACAAATTTAACTTCTCCTGCTACCACAAAAAAAGTCAACATTAAAAGAACAAAGCTTCACTACAACAATTTTAATATAGAGAGTATTTTAGACTTCATTGAAAATACTAACGCAAAAAATGTTAAATATATTATAAATGTATTTAGGTAATAATAAAAGGCCAAGAGTTGATGGATTTTTACTGATAAATTTAGAAATTTATCTCACGTTTAGGACATTTATGCTGGTTGGAAATCAGGATCAAAGTAATTAGGGTTATGAGGATAATGAAACAAGTACTGAGATGCTCCTATTTTGAAATAAGACATATTGTTAAATATTCATGCAGCCACACGTGGCCTATATTGCTATATAAAATAAAGAGATAGATCCCTGGAGGAGGAGGAGGCAGCACACTGACAATAGCGCCTTTCCAAGAAATTATAATATCAAAAGATATTAGATGTTATCATGGTATCATGTCAATGGCTTATGCGTTCATAATAGTGATAAAAAGAGTGCATCGCCAAAAATTAAACATAATCAAAATTGCAATTTGCCTCAAGAGGGTTCCTACTTCAGCCCAGAAAAGCCCTAGAAGTCAAGAAAACACCAAGTGAACAAAAGGCGACAGAAAGCCCAGTAGTCTAACGAGGAGTTGATGGAAGTCGATATAAGTTCAACTTAATATGAAATACTAACTAAAGCTGCATAGCCTTCGTTTCTAGGAAAGTAGTTGCACAATAAGCCAAACATCAATCGGGGCAAACAACAGTGCAGGCTAACACTGAAAGTCTATGATTGCTCCTTAGTTCCGACAGCATGAAATGAATACATAAATGAAGTCTTTCCCGAATAAACATCCCTATGAATAAAGCATGAAAGTACAGAATACCGTATGCGTTCTGTTTGACCGAAAATATATCATTTTATAATTTATCATTCTTTATAAGTTATGCAAAACAAATGAAATAATAATTATGGTTTCTAATGAATATTTTCTTTCATTAAAACTGGATATTTAAGTTAAATATTAATGTGAAAAAATATAAGTTTATTCTAGAATAATGAAATGTAATTTCAATATTCAATTTTTTCTTTTTAAAATGTAAAGTATGATACTATCATTAATTAATGAAGTTGGAAGAATGAGATTAAAAAACTCATTATTTTCACACATATATAAATAGCGACTGTGGAAGTGGTGGCATATAATATAGGGCAGAGTTTTTTCCTCGAACGCTATTTATAATTCTGTAACGAGAGGGAATTGTGATTAAACTTTTAAGAAAATACAAATGACTGGTAGAATTTAATGTCTCTGGATGACTGTCTGAAATACAGATGCCAGAAATAGTTATTATAATTTTTAATTAACTGAGACGTAAATGATAAAAAAAAAATGATAATGTTAAAAAATAATGCAAAAACGAAGTGTTAAAGTTACTTTTAAAGAGACGAGCCACTAAAAGTAATTGTGTGTGTGTTCCACATCAGCAAAGGAATAATAAACAACAAAAGGGAACAAATTAATAATACAAATGCCAGCATTTCCTCTTGTGAATCAGAAGTTTCATCCATTAAAAACAACAATCCAAAATAGGTCACTGCTCTTAAAATTCCAACTAAACTTTAAGTAATACGAGTGGGGGAAAAAAAGCAAAAAAAAAAAAAACTATAAGAATCCAAACTATACGGTTTGGATCTTAGTCTTGGATGTAGTTTTTTTTTTTTTTTTAATTTTAGATGACAGTTGAATTAGTCTAGTTATGAGTTAGTTTTTTATAATCAAATAAGACTAGGAAATCGAGATGATGAACATTCGAAAAGCAATTCAATTCAGGTTACGGTTTTTTTTTACCTCTCTCTCTCGTAAAATTCCCGGTTTGTTTGTTTTTTTTTTCCAAATGTTTTGCTTAATTTGTTTTCTGAAAAATTTACAGAAAAAATAATACTAATATTATCAATCAGCTAACTGTATTAAATCAAGAATATTAGCGAAAACCATGAGAATGCAATTCATACTATATTTTGGCATTTTCGAAACGAGCGGCTTATATCAGTTTCGCATTCTTCAAGGTGATGCCTCAGCTGATTGAAATCTAAAATATTAATAAAAAAAAAAAAATAATAATAATTCACTAATGCTTATTGTTTCACAGTGGGAGTGGACGAGGCCGTTTCAACCCTATATAACTTTTGAATATTGAGGAGCAGTCAATCTCTACCCTTAGCGAATCAGATAGCTGGTCCAAACTATCAATGATTTTGAATAATCGACAAAGTTCCTCCGTCCTTAATTTGCAGCCAATGAAAAGATGGGTGGCTAGTCAACTATAACAGAAGCTTAACTACCCGGTTACTCTTGATAGCAGTCAGTCCTCTCTGTGTCTGCAGGCTGTAAGCACACAGACCGTATTTTGCAGCCCTATGCAGGCTAACCTAAATCAAACAGAATTTTCTTCTAAGTTGACAAGGGCTACCACAGTCAACTCGTTAATACAGTTAAACTGATAAAAAAATTAAGGACTTCACATAATTTTAATAAAAGAGTACTAATATAAGAAAAAGAAATCTAGTAGATAATATCTGGAAAAAATCAATTTTAAATGTTAATAATTACAAAATAAATAAAGAAAAAATTAACACTTTCTTTTTTTTTTTTCAAAGAGAGAGAGAATTTTAATAAAATTGCTCGAATTTTAATAAAGTTTAGTATTTAGGATTTTCTCTAAAATGTCAAGTTAACTCAGTTTTTCTTTAAATCAGAAAAATGGGTGGGGGGGGACGATTTGAAATTAAAATTAAATATAATTTATATATTATATTTAATTACAATTAAAAATGGTCTGACTGAAACAAACCAAATCACCAAACAATGGAAAAAGTGCAGGTGTTTTTGGCATATACTCCATGTTCTGCTTCATTTTTTCCACCCCAGTAGGGATTTAGTTTCCCGGTTAAGAATTTATAGGTATTTAATACAGTCCACTTTCTATTCCACTAAGAATGATTGTAATTATGTGTATAGGTTCTGTTTGCTCACTTGCAGAGTACAGGATGCAAAACCCAAGTTATCAGAAGAAAAAACAGCTAGCAGGTTTTTAAGAAATACTTCTGAAACGCTTTACAAACGTTGCAGAAGCTATTCTGCTTCCTTTAAAGATACTGTATAGACTAAAAAACTGTTTCGGCATCTAAAGAACTATACTTTCATTCTCCTATATCTCTTTCCCTTTTAGGTTTATTATTTTATTACTTCCTTTGATAGCTTTTCTCCTTCTATTCGTTGTACTTGTTCTCTCCAATTCTTTTGGTTTTCTTTTATCATTTATTGCTTGTACATTGCTTGGACCTTCTGATTTTTGTATGATCACGTAATCATACAAAAATCAGAAGGTCCTCTTCTGATTTTTGTATGATTACGTGATCATTTGCAGAAAGCATTGTATTTACTGTTGTATATTGATTGATATATATTCCTGGATTTACAACAACTTTCCACTTTCTTATTGGATAATGTGTATATCCTTGTAGGACTCCCTGTTTAGTTTCTATTTATTATGTTTTCAATAATATTTATGACTGCAGTTGTATTATTATATAAGCTCTTAATTGCATTTAATAACTGTTTTGGGTAACCTCGGTTTACTATTATATTCCATAATTTTTATTAACTCGATCAAAGACTTTTCATAATCTATAAATGCCAGGTTAGTTCTGTAAATTCAATTGTCGTCTTTTTTCTTTGATTAGTTTTAGTGCGAATACCTAATCAATGCAACTTCTACCCTTCCTAAATTTAGCCTTTGCTCTAATAACAAACTGTCAGCAATACCGGAAAGTCTTTTATTTAAAATCTTACTGTATAATTTATATGCAGTATTTAATAAATACCTCTAATTTTCACATAAACGTCTATCTCGCTTCTTAAAAAACTGATATTATTTTAGCATTTTCCCCATTATTTGGGTATACTGCAAGTAATCCAACAGCTGTTTAACAAATTCAGGAATCTTATTTTAAAAGGAGATATCACTATACTAAGGCACAGTGATATCTGTTCCTTTTACTTCCATATTTTGTTTTTATAAAGCGTATTCCAATTCCACTATCTCCAAATAAATCTATTCCTGTATTATTTATATTCTATTCTATTCCTTCTACTAAGGGATGGAGTATCGTAGTTGTTTATAATGCTGTATCCATTATGTTTTGATGGACATACAAATCATTTTCAATATTACTAATAGATCTATCCAAAGAACCTTGATGAGCTTTTCTTACAATATTTTTGCGATATTTCTTTTAGTTCTGTAAGCTTATAATGCTTCTGGTGTTTGTTTCTACAAGTGAACTTGTAAGCTTTTTGTTTTTCTTCTACAGTTGTTGCTATTATATCATTCCAAATGTTCATTCATTTTCTCCCCCTCTTGGTCTTTGTTTTTGTCTCAAGAGCTTCTTCCGCTGCTTGTTTTATTAATTTGCTTATGTTTATCTACTATTCATTATGTCAAAAGAAACAGAAATTTGAGATGAGTAATGTGTTAATCGATTTTGATACAGATGATTTCTAATACTATCCTCTTGAAGTCCATAAGTTTTGTAGTTTTTTTTTTTCTACATTTTACTTTTCATTAGATTCTCGTAGTTTTTGTGATTTCCATCTTTGCTTGTATTATTATTTTTGAGATTGCCAGAAAATGGTCTGAATATATATCATTACCGCTGCAAACTGTTGCCTTTCCTTCTTGTGAATATAGCTTTTTATTTACAATTCTATAGTTTATTAAAGATTGTGGTCCTCTGGCGCTCCAAGTACATTTATATATATGTTACCGCTAAAGTGCGAAAACTGTTAATGTGCACATTACCTAGCTAATCTGCAGATTAACTGATTTGCTCCGTTAACGTGCGGAATCAAGAGTTTTCCGCATTTTACCTAGGTAATGTGCACATTAACGGCTTAAGTATCGTTAAAGTTCAAAAGTTTGTTTCTCTCATTTCCTTTCCCTACTCCTTCCCCCCCTCTCCCTCCACTTTTAGTTTGGTTTTTTAATAAGTAAACATAATTTTATCATATGTTTTTTTTTAATTGTAATAATATTTTAAACCGTTTGATTCCTTGTATTATATTAATTGATTGATGATTGATTCTATCAACTAATTTGTTGATTGTTTGATTGTATTAACTTGATTCTTTAGATATCGAAAAATAAATAAATAACATTATGTTAATTTAAGCGTACAGAAACGTTGCTGTTGTTCCAGCAAAGATCTTATTTTCACTTTAACGAGTGCAGATTACATAGGTAATTTGAGAAATGAAACAATTTTCCGCATATTAACGGATCACCGTAGTTAATCTGCAGAATAACTGATTTCTGCACTTTAGCGGTAACATATATATATATATCTTTTTTTTTTCCTGCGAAAAATGGTGTTTGTGATTTTTAATTCAAATGACAAGAAATCTCCCAATTTATTTCCATTTTGATATTGTTCCCAGTATCTGTGGTATACATTCAAGTCTCCCGAAATTACTAAATAATCATGTTTGTTACAATGTCTCATCAGCATTCTAAACTACTGTAAAATATTTCACTTTCTTCCATTTGTCTTTCTTTCTTTTTCCTTTTATATGCCTATTATTGTCAGATAGTCCCTTTCAAATTTCATCTTACAGTTGCTATTCTTGCATTAATAAACGTGTAGCTCTTAGTTCTTGTCTTCCATTTTAGATCTATCATTAAATCTACACCACAGCCTATTATTTTATTCTGCTCAATCCCGATATATATCATAACCTAATTTGCCATTTTTACAATTCTCTTTAATTTTTCTTAGTTTCAGTTAATACTGCTATATTTATCTTTTGCTCTTTTAATTGCTTGTTGAGTTCTATTTCTTTCCTAGCTAAGCTCCTAATTCCAAGTGGCGACATTTATATACCGTATATTCCGGCGTACAAGTCGACCTGGCGTATAAGTCGATATTGGAATTTTTTGAGATTGGGTTTTTATAGTATACTCGTCGTATAAGTTGACTCGAAAAATTTCTTTAAAAATAAAAATTATGACAGTTTTTAAGTAAAATTTTTATACAGGCGTCAACCACTAGGATCACAACTGCCATTTTAGTCCTTCCATTCTTTGTTTTAGCAAAATATATAAAATACCTAGTTGACAAAAGAAATTTTATTTTTTGATACACAGATCATATCTAATACTATCCTCGTGAAGTCCGTAAGTTTTGTAGTTTTTCTACATTTTACTTTTCATTAGATTCTCGTAGTTTTTGTGATTTCCATCTTTGCTTGTGTTATTATTTTTGAGATTACCAGAAAATGGTCTGGCAATAGCTCCTTTTAAAAGAATGAAATATGACGCGAGTTTTAAGTGCAAAGTGATTACATTTGCAAAAGAAAATACTCTGTTGCTGCACGTCTGTTCGAAGTAAACGAAAAACTAGTTCGCGTTGGAGAAAAAATTAAACTTTAATAATTAAAATTCCAAAAAATAAGTGCGCATTACGGAAAGGAATTTGTAAGTGGCACATTCTGGAAAATAATGTTGTGGATTGGGTTCGAGAAAATCGCCAAAATGGGCTCATTATAACGAGAAATAATATTTGTTTATATTCGTTTATTTGTTTTGAAGTGGGGCAAAGCAAATAAAAAGGACAGCGAAAATTTCAAAGCTACAATAAGTTGGTGTAGCCGGTTTATGGAAAGGAAAAATTCAGTGCTTCGACTAAAATCGAAAATCGCACAGAAGCTGCCAAGGATTTGGATGATAAGTTATATGATAAGAACAGTAGAATTGAAAGGAAGTGAAACTATTTCTTTAGAAACAACTGGACGTGAAAAAAGCCGTTTCACAGTATGGCTGATGGTACTAAATTAAAACCTATGATAATTTTTAAAAGAAAAACAATGCCAAAGATCAAAATTCCAAGAAACGTTTATGTCCATGTTCATGAGAATGGTTGGATGGACGAAGCAGGAGTTAAGTTGTGGATAAAAAATATTTGGAATACACGACAAGGTGCATTAAAAAATCCAGTCTTTTAGTGTGGGACATGCTCAAATCCCATTTAACGGAGAGCACAAAATCTTTCTTAAGAGAGAATAATACCAATATGGCAGTGATTCCAAATGGGTTAACTTCACTAGTGCAAACGTTGGATGTTTGTATAAACAAGCCATTTAAAGACAGTTTACGAAAACAGTGGAATGCGTGGATGCAAGAAGGAGAGAAAAGTTACACAAAAGGAAGACAAATGAGACATGCGTCTTTGGTAACTATGTGTGAATGGGTAGCGAAAGCATGGGATGAAATAAAACCAGATATAGTAATAAAAGTTTTTCAAAAATGTGCTATATCTAACAAATTTAATGGCTCGGAAGATGATTTTGTTTACGATGATGACGAAATTGATGCTAAATCTGATGGAGAAAACGAATACAATTTATATGACGATATACCGGAAGAAATTACAGAACCAGAGTACAATGAACTTTTCATACATTCAGACAGTGAAAATTAAATTTTAATTATGTAGTTACCTACCTATTTTCTTTTGTAAATAAATAATTATATAACATGTAAATAATTTTTTCTGTAAATAAATTTGATATAAGTTGAAATATTTTTACTTATTTACCCTTTTTGTATATTGCTAATAAATTTAACAGAGATACGTACTACTTTTTTCTTGGAAAGCAATCAATTTTTGACCCGGCGTATAAGTCGACCTAAAAAATTTAGTACTTTTTTTTCAATGCTGAAAGTCGAATTATACGCCGGAATATTTGGTATATATCCGTTATTCCAAATCACTTTTCCATTCTCTTATTGTTGTTTCCAATAAAGTTTATCTGTTTTTTTTTCCCTTCAGGAAGAGGTCACCAGCCTCTTGTTCAACTCCCCTGGAGAATCAGGGTATCCCTCTCTCTCTCTCTCTCTTAGTCTAGCACCTTTCCCCTTGATCTATCCGGCTAAGATGGCTCTATCAGTAGCGAAGCTGTCGCCGGCATAGCTCTCAGGATTATTGAGACACCCACGCGCTTCACCACGACAAGGTGGAGATACCATTAAGGAAAGATAAGTATATAAATAAGTATATAAGCCGGTTGGTTGAGTGGTTTATGTATCCTCTCTCCAACCAATAGGCTGCGAGTACGAATCCCACCATAGGCGTGGATGTTTGTGGCTGTTTTCAGATGGGAGATGAATTCCGTAGTCCAGTGTGAAACTACCGTCCCGCTTATTAGAAACATGAAGTGGCTCGAAGTAGTTTTGTATCTAGAACAGGTTTTTCAGGATTATGTAAAAATAAATGAAAATTCAATATTTTATATATAAACACACACACACACTATGTTGACAAAAGTATTTGGACACCTTATGTGCCATCCAAATTTCGGATCCTCCACATGCAAATATTCAGGGAGTGTCTGCGTAAGAATTTGGTAATAAAAGGTGGAATGTGAAGCATGTTTGCACTCTACACGATGTCAAAATGCCATGTTCAGTTGAACTGACAGCCTTCCAAACTTGGGATGGTAGTTGGGTGTCACATTAGCAGTCTTTCTGTCCGTGACATTGCTACCCGTCTCACAGGTATATCGAAATACACCGTTGCTTATGTCATTCGTAGTTGGAAAGTTTATGGTGCTACCTTGTGGTAGCACCATAAACTTTCCAACGGTGCTACCACAAGGCAGCACCACAAACGCCTTGGGGAGGCTACCAACATTCACTGAGAGATGGACGAGCTTTGTTCTCAGAATGCTCGAGCATCCCGCACGTCATTAGCGGCGGACCTCGTAGTCAACGTGGAAAATGCAGCAGAGATATCTGTCAGCGCTAGAACTGTCCACAGAGAGTTGCATGCCTTAGGTTACCACGACAGAGCTTCTGCGAACAAACTACACATCCCCCCCCCCACCCTTAACGCAAACAACGTTTGCTTTCACACCGTTCCTAGACCGCGCAGATGACTGGAAAAGGGTTCTGTGGAGCGCCGAATCAAGCTTACAAAAGTTGTACTCTGATGGTTGTTTAGACTTGGAGATTATCTGGGGAACGGTTCTGGCAGGACTATATTATTCCAATTGGCAAGTTTGGTGTAGGCTTGGTAATGGTAATGGGGTGTTTCAGTTGGATGGGAGCTTAGTGGATCGTGATGATGCTTGGTATTGAGGAGCGTCTGATGGATGCCTGAACATCTTGAACAACTTCATGCTTCCGACACTGTGGAAGTATTTTGTCAGTGACCTTTGCATGTTTCAGCACAACTGTTTCATGCCATACTTCACTGCATGTTCTAGACTAGTTTCCACAAAACAACGTTGAAGTGTTGGACAGGCTGGCTCAAAGTCCAGCCCTCAACCCCACCGAACATCTTTGAGACGAATTAGAGCGCCAAATTCCATCCAGAGCATAGCGGTAGTCATCAGCAATCGGGGTATCTTTGCGCGAGGAATGGAAAAATATTCCAGTTGCGACGTATCTGAGGTTGAAAGCATGCCCCGAAGTTTAGTTGCTATCATTCAGGCCAAAGGTGGTTCCAATCGGTACTAGAAACTTTTTTAAACCACAACTAGGCGTTTTAATAATTTTGTCTAAGTGCATATCAATAAAAAGAAAAAATCTTCAGCAACCCCCCCCCACACACACAATACTAATGTGCCATACGTTTAAAACCTTTCGTGAGTGAGTGGCATTAAAAAAGGTAAATAGCACAAATTTAGTGGTTCTATTAAAAGCAAAATTCAGACAGAGCGCAATCAAGTTTATAAACTTGCTTTCTTTTGTACGTATGGATAAAACGATATGCAAAGAAACGTCCTTAAAAGGTGCATTTCACAACTGTGAAACGCAGTGACTAATCATACGGACGTGGGAGGCTTTTCATCTTGCAAAATAAGTAAACGGCCAGAAGTACACACTTTATAATTTCTCATAGCCTTAATTTCTTCGATCGTAATCAAACAACAATAATCAGAGCGATTAAGTCTAGAATCGTTTGCACGTGCTATATGTTTAAGAACCTGTTACATTTTTGTCCGTCCTTCGTATACATATAATTTCTCTGACGTCTGAATGCACATTTTGAGAAATGCAAAGCTAAAACAGATTGGACCAATTGTAGAAGCACAATGTGGCAAAATATTTTGAAAGTTATATACTGTATTGCGATAATTCTATTATGTCTCGATGGAATTAAATCAACCAGTGATTCAGGATGCATACAATATAATTATTGAAAAAATAATCCATATGATTTTAATCCGCACTTTTTATTTAGTGGAAAAATCTAATAAAATGATTCGAACCAATATACAGGTAATCCTCGTAAAACGCGGTACTTATACAACACGGTTCCGATAAAACACGGTCTACAAATTGTAGTAACCCTTTATCTTTTCATATGTTTTTCACCGCGCGACTTAAAAAATCAAATTTTATCTTCGTTAAATTTGTGTCTGTCTGTATCCGGCATGCAGTTATAAGTAGCGAATTTATATTAGGGGAAATACCCTTTAGCACGCATGTACCTCAATTGTTTACCGTATACAACGTTTATTGTTGAAAATTGTCCTCGTCTCTGCCAGGAAAATGCATTAAAAATCATACGTGTGTTCATCTCAAGCTGAGTACTTTATCTGGTGAGTTACATACAATATGCAATGCTTGCTTTTTTGTATAAAAAATTTTTTTTATAGTAATGGCCACAAACTGCAACGAAAGGGAAAAACTAACATTGAAAACAAAATTAATTTCTCTCGAAGAAAAATATTCAAATTCTTGGATCGCTTGAAAAATGGAGAAAAACCAGGAGTTTTTGCTGGGACTTTGAGTTTAAATGAATCAACAATTCGAACAATCAAACAAAATGAACATAAAATCCGAGAAAGTGTTTATTGCTGGGTCAACGATAAGTGCAAAGCGCGTTGCTCGTGGATGTACGCGATATTCTAATTGAAAAATGGAGAAATCTCTAATGATTTCGATAGAAGATTGCAAAAGAAAAAATTCCTATGGATGGAAATCTTATTAAACAAAAAACTCTCAAAGTTTATAAACATTTATAGTGCAGACCAGGTGTTCAATGCGGATGAATCCGGGTTATATCGGGAAAAAAGTGCAAAAACGCACTTATATTTCGAAAAATGAAAGATCAGCTCCTGGATTCAAAGTTCCAAGCATAGAATTACTCTACTGTTTTGTTTTAATGCATCGGGTGATTATATGACAAAACCAGTCTTTATTAACCAATCCTCAAATCCTCGTGCTATGAAAGATTAAAATATGCACTATTTTATTTTACCTAAAACATTTATGCATTATGTGCAATGAAGTTTAAGTACAATTTGTAATTTTTATACTTTTATACTATGCATTTGTTTCATAGTTTATATGTTTTCTTAACTTAAATGAATTACCTGAATTAAATAAAAATATATTTTTTGTTGGATATGTCATTGTTGTTTATATAATTTAAAAAAAAAAACGATTTCGGAACATAACCCTACTTTTTTTATGTGATCTGAGACTCGCATAACGCGATTTATATAACGCGGGGCATTTCTGCGGAACCTAACATACGCGTTATACGAGGGCTACCTGTATTAATAATTCTGTACCGGTGTGGTATTTAATGAAATTGAATATTTAGGCTCTAACATTTCTCGTGTCATCTCAAGTTTGATTCCAATTCAATCACTTGAATACAAAATAACGTGTCTAGGGAACATAAGCCAAAAGCGGGTAAAACGTATTATAAATGTCCTAGTACTTTTTACACAATCATTGATTTTTATAAAAGTACCTCTAATCGATTGGCATTCCCTGAGTAGTATAACTCTTTCGCACACTCGCAATAAGTGTACATTAAAGGTACAAGAGCATATTAACCTTAATACCCTTCTGCATAATGGTGTGGAGTGCAAAGCAATAATTATAATAACAATAATCTTTAATGCGTGTTTTATTTTTCAAAGTGAATAGACGGAACTCTACTAGCCTTAACGTCTTTTGGAAATCGAGAGATGGGTAGCTGGTCTTCATACTTATCCGTCATTGATAAGTTAGGTCAAAGTTTTCAATGATTTTAGAGGTGTCAGGGAGAGGAGAGACTGCGATAGACAACTGACGCCATCTCGTTTTGTTATCTGAAATAGAATGAGTTCTACAGTCGATTTTTCTGAAATGAGCGGTTAAATACCAGCGTTTGCCGGAGGCGGGAGAAACCTAGATCATATTTTTGAGAAATTGCTGAAGAAAAACCTAGAAAACGTTCCTTTAGTCGAGAACTAGAATCCAAATTATAACGGTCTTTTTTCTGGAGATGTAGCATTATGAGAGGCAAATCTATTGCCTACATAGGCAATAGATTTCGCTCTCATAATTCGCTCTCTTTTCATAGAATTCAATTTTTATTAATAAATGAAAACCACACGAAATGTTAATAATTCAGTACGATTGAATGCAGTAATTTCAGTTAACAAATTCTATAGAGCTTCTGCACTCATTTGTTAACGAAGAATGCCCTTTAACTGAAATAACCTTGCTTCAAATCCTGGACGTAAAGAACCTTTATAAGGTACTTTCAATTGAAGGTACGTTACTGGTTTCATAACGAAGTGAGGGGATATTTTTCCTATAAATTTGTATTTTTACCACGTAAACTAGATAAACTGTCAGAATACCACCTGCAATTAACAGACATGATCCACTGATCTAGCTTTAGATGGTTCGGCCGTAACTCCAAAAACAACAACGACTAGTCCTAGGTTCGAAAATAGATCGATGAAAAAAAAGGGGTAGGGGTCATTTCATTATCATTCTTCTCAGCTTGATGAAATTGAGTTGATGACAATTATCTACATTTTAATTGGACCAAGTTAATGACAAATTTAATAAATACAAAATGATCTCTTCAGTATATATTTGAAAAGGTTCTGGGCTCAGCTGTTTGTGAAGAATTGTCACTGAATTCCCTTACAAAATACACCCTGTATAGTCATCTACGATCACTTCTTTACTTTTAAATGTAAATCTCATTACGAAAATCTGCAATCCTTTCGTGGGTGGGATTCACATGTAATCCAGAAAACCTGTCCTGGAGACAAACTACGGAACATTTTCAATGAACAGGCCTCAAATAACAAATGGTAAACTCCCACTAGTTATGATTCATTTTCATACTATTCTAAGAAAATCATAATTTATCTCGATTAATACAGGAGGTCCTGTAGACAAAAGTTAATTTCTGATAATTAACAGAAACCAACCTGGTCCTTTGTAAAATTCGAGAGACGCTTTATGCAAATATTTACTGAATAGTCCAACTATCTCTGACGAGAGTTTCGTCAGTTGAACTTCCAAGACATATAGATGCAACAAGTTTATTAATGAAAACAAATTACGAATCTCTCTCTATGAAGGCAGTAATTTGTGTCTCAGACCACAAAGATCAACGAAACACTCGCTTCATAAATCCAGCAACATTTACAAACATACTAGTGTGAAAACTATGTTGCGAAACAAAGCATCCAGTATTCAGATTTTACCGATTAGTCGGAATAAGATATTCGTACGGTAAACATCAAAGAGCTTTCCCAGTGGCAGGGTATGTGGCTTTCTGTTAATTATCAGAAATTATTCGTGGCGCTAACAAAGAGGAACAGTCATTTAATCATAAACACATTCGCGAACTTCCAATTTCGTTGGTAAAACGCCGGACGAAACCTCTAGTCAATTCGCCAGTTAATTGAATTGGCATATATCAATTAACGTTCATTTAACTCAATATAGCTGCGCATTACTCTCTTCGTTATATACAGCACTGCAGATGAGTTACTTTTGAGCAAGTAGATATCAGTGTACAGAACAGATCAGACCGCAAAGTGCCGTAAAGACATTGACTTATTCCCATGTGCGTACTATACTGAGATATGACACGTTATATTTAAAAAAGAAAAAGAAAATAAATAAAGGGACTTTTAATTTTCGGTTACGGTCCTTTTAGAATGCATCTAAATAGACCTCACAAAACAAACTCAGGAAATTGAACACGAGATCTCAAATGATTAATGGCTAATAATTAAATCTCGATATATGCTAAATCCTTATGTCCCAATATGTATGCAGATTTTCGGATTACATGATTTTGTTTCTATAGTAAGGGCCAATCGTCTTCAGTTCTGCACAATTCACAGAAAACAAATAGTTGCCATTAATCTTGTTATTATCATCATCAATTTATTATCATCATCTCACCATACCTTTTATGAAACAGAACCAAAGTGAAACATAAACAATAAAGAGTAAAAAAAATTAACAAGCCTAGAGAAATAAACAGCCTATTTTGGAAAATTCTGCATTCTCCAAAGAAACGTTGTATCAGCTACTTCAATTCCATGTGTTCTGAATCTCCATAAAATATTGGGATTTCAGTAAAGGAACGGGGATAACATTACTCATTTCGTTAACGCAAATTTCCCCCCCTCCATCTTTTGCATCATTCGCGTGTGGTGCTTAATATTAAGAAGAAGCTGAGTTAGAAAACAGGCAGAGAAACAAAAACCTGTTGTAGATACGTTTGTCTCATTATCATACTTGAAACCATCAGCGCAATATACTCTCATGACTCCCGAACATCCTATCTCTTATCACTGGTATTTGGCCCCACGCCAGCTCATTCATTACCGAAGCCTGCTACTAAAACACTCCAGATGTTTGATGTGTCACTGAATATGATGGAGGTAGCATCACAGTATGCTTGTAAAATTTAATTTGCATTTCGTCTTTCTCTAGCAAGATATCAGATAGCTAATTAACAACTGCGTAACGTATTCTTTTCTTTGTTGCCTTCAAAAATATCGTAATTAATGTAACAAATTAATAGAAGAGACACGTTAACTGAATGAAATCAACTAGTGAAAATAACAGAGAGAAAAGTCAGACTAATACGAAGAAAGAACATAATTATTAGTTTGAATAATACTAGACTCACATTATGTAATGCAGTTTAATACTGTTAGCACTCGTCTTGGTGATTGGAGTTATGACTGTTACGCCATCATTAAAGATTTCAACATAAATAGTTCCCCTCAGGATAAGAAAACTTCTATTCCGTTATACAATTATTCATAGGCAGACTGGGTAATCATCTGCCTGTGCACGAGAACATAAGTAAAGAACATGGTGTTCTTTACTTATTTTTGCTTAGCAACAATTTTTATTCAGAAATGTTATTTGTTAAAGGAAACATTCCCATTACAGCAATAGCGTATCATTCTCCTCTAGAGAAATATATGTGGTAGCCCTTTTTAAATTAAACTGAACCTTTCAGTACTTATCAGATTAATTTGGTTAATCAATATACTAAGCAATGTATTGAATAATTCCATTTAAACAAACTGAATCACTTTTTAAATATTCTTCCAGTAAGCGATAAATTTATTAAATAAACAATGATCATTTATCAACACAGAGACCAATCATCAATACAGAGGATTTTAATGTTCCTTTTAGGGAGGACATGAATTTCATTGCCAGGTGTGAGACCACCGCTCCGCTTATTGGATCATATTCTTGAGAAATGGCTGAAGAGAAACCTAGAAAAAGTTCCTTTAGTCGAGAACTTATTGGAGGCCTGAAGTGGCTTGAAAAAGTTCCATGTTTTCCGGACTATGTAAAAAAAGACGAGTTTAGCATTATTCAAACTAATAATATAACACCACCCTATTCCTAAGATTTGGCTTCCTCTGACTTCTTTCTCTTCCCAAAACTAAAACTCTTCCTTGCTGGTCAGAGTTTTTCTTCGAATCAATGATTGCAGCTTTTAGAGGAGTGTTTTGCAGATCTTACTGAGAACCACTACAGGGACGGGATAATGGCGCTGAAGCATCGCTTGAAATAAAAATAATTTTGAAATTATAAATTGTTTTTTCATTGTTAGGCAGAAAACTTTCCAGACCACCTTCGTATATATGAAACTTGCATGTGGTCTAGACTGTACATTGAATGGAACTGGTAGCCAACAATGCTAAGAGTGGACAGATGAAACAAAATTCATTGATAAATTTACAAGCTTCACTCTTGTAGAAATTTTTGTGGCTTCAATAAAACGGATTACTCCTGACAATAATAAGGGGAGTGTAGGTCATTTCCGAGTCCTTGCACACCTACATCATTTCCTAATTAAATTGCTACTTCCAAACGTTTGCTTTCTGTCTTGAGTGAATGTAAAGGGAGGGAGAGGAGATGAAACTGCATAAATAATTAAATTAACTCGTGCACAGAAACGAAAGCTTGAATGTTATGGAAACTTATAATTATTTGTAAATGATTTTCGTAGTATAATGAAAAAAATTGTCAAAACAGTAATATTTCTATATAACACATGCCTGTAAAAACAATTGTAAATTAATATATGTCTGTAAATTACAGACCAACTTGTACCTCAAAAGTGATAATGTGTTGTAAAAGTTAGTTGAAGCTGAACGTTAGGAATGGGTGGATAGGAACATGATACTCGCCTGGGCAGCATGGCTGTGGGAAAGGTAAGTCCTGTCTCAATATGCTAGTAGGTAAATAACTGTACGTCATACTTCATCCTCGATGCGCTAATAGCTCCATTACCAATCCTGCTAATCTCGTTATCTCATTTTGTTCTCAATAGCATGACATGTATTCAGAAAACTGGGCAGTAAAACCAATATTCCTATTAAAATGCTAAAAAGAATGGTGAATCAAATTGGTGTATCATTGCTAACACGACATGCCATGATGGGATTGTGGTTATTTGAAATTACTACTGAAGCAACTCAAGCTATATGGCCAGCGTATTATTTCTGCAATTTGAGTCTGTCTGTTTTGCGGGATAAAAAACCCGTTTCAGGGAGGATAACACCTGCCATCGCAGTATGAGACAGACCAACTCGCATTCAGTTAAAAAGTCCTTATAAAGATTCTTCGAATTCCGGACGGATCCAGACCTAGATCTTCCAACCAAAGAGCATCGCAGTAGCAGACTGGACTACAGGGGGTGGTTCCATCATGGTGGGAAAGGCACCTACAACAAAGTTTAATCTGTATACTATACACGGTGTATGTAATACTTGCTTTTGCCACAGTATAGCTCCAATTTTTGTATAATTTTAGCATTTTTCCCAAACACATCAAATATTTTCATTATGTAAAAATTTTATTTCTAAAATCAAGTACTTAGGGTTTGTTACATAATGGTTTTAGATGCTATTGCTGATTTAGTATAATGTTTTAAATTACGGCTACGCACATGTAAGAGAAAACTATACAGAATTTATTACTCCTATATATTTCGATCAATATGTCATCAGTTTCATTCAGGGAGAAGGCACAAGAACTGCTAACAACATTTAAATTCTGAATACAAGAACGAGTGTTTCGGTAGTAGCTGTACAAGTTCTTACTTGTTCTCTTGAACACTATTAGATTTCAGAGAAGTGAGTATAGATGTATAGTTAATTTTAAAATGCAATTAACAGCAATCACTTCCCAAAACTTAGAGATAGGCATACAATCCATCTGATTAAGATGAAGACGGTGGTGTAGGGCTTCACACGATTCAAAAAACAGACGATCAAATTTGAACCAACTATAGTAGCATCATGGTATGGTTCCATTAAACTATATCTAGTATAGATGCACGAGAAGCAAGGACTGAACCTTCAGATTCTGAAAATCTTATATAATCTTGATCTTCCTGTATTCTAATCGTAGCAGAATGGCCAGTCTGTCCAAAGTAGCAAAGATGAAAAGAACGGGGTATTTCACAAACACCACCAATCAAGGATAGAGGTAAGAATGCATCTTTGATAGGTGAGAATGTATCTTTCATAGACGAAAAGAAAGACAACTTCCAGGTTGGTTTATAAATGGTATACATATTATATCTGCGAAGAGTCCTTGCTATTTGTTCAGATGTTCCTTTAAGGTAGGTATGCGGATCCTGTTAACATTAGATTACAATCTGGGAGAGGAATGATAATTATCAATTATTTTCTGTATCGAGGTTTCGCTGTATCAATTAATAGTGTTTTATTTTAATTATTCTAATCAAAGAGATTCAGAAGTACAAATAAACTGTGCGTGTTCTATGCACAACGATAATACCTATTTTTTGTAAACGATGACGATGTGAAGATGCATTGATATATGTCTGTATAAGATGGTATCCTGCAAACAGAAAATTCAACACTACCAGCAGAGTTACGATATATTAAAGTATTCAAACAAATGAAAGGCTGTTGTTAGATTCACGTTCAATAGTGAACTTATTAGCGAGTATATAAGGAGCTAATTTGATCCAGAAATTGAAGTAGTTCTGTTTCAGAGTGAGACCAGATTGCAAAGATATCATCTACAAAACGCAGTCATATACAAGGTTGAGGAGAAATGGTTATCATCATCCTTCACAAAAAAATAGGTATTATCAAAAGATTTGTGCGCAGAGCACGCACAATGTATTTGTTTTTCTGAGTTTATTCTATTAGAAGAATTAAATACATAAAACTTACTATATTACTAATGGATACAGCAAAAACTCGATACAAAAATAATTGATAATTATCATCCCTCTCCCAGATTGCAATCTGATGTTAAAAGGATCCACATACCCTACCTTAAAGGAACATCTGTACAAATAACAAGGGGATAATCTGATCTACATACCACCTCAAACCAGCCCGGAAGTGTCATCTTTCTTACCACCTATCAATGATACATTCTCACCTCTTTCCTTGAATCAAATACTCCGTTCTTGTCATTTTTGATACTTTGGGCAGACTGGCCGTTCTGCTACGATTAGAATCAAGAAACATCAAGATTATATAACAATTTTGAATCTGAAGGTTCAGGTCTTGTTTCTCATGCCATCGACACTAAACAGAATTCAATGGAACCATACCAATATGCTACACTAGGTTCAGATTTGATCGTCTATTTTTTGAATCGTGTGAAGCCCTACGCGATCACCCTAATCTTAATCGGACAGACTTTATGCTTATCTCTAAGTTTTGGGAAGTGATTGCTGATTGCTGTTAATTGCATATTTAATTAATTATACATTATACTCACTTCTGTGAACTCTAATAGCGTTTTCTCCTACTTGTACAGCTGCTACCGAGACACGTGATATTATACGCTTACTGCATGACTCGTTCTTGTATTCTATATGTAATTTAAATATTGTTACTAATTCTTCTGCCTTCTTGAATGAAGCTCATGACATGTTAAGCGAAATATACAGGAGTAATAAATTCTATTTAGTTTTCTCGTACATATAAGAAGACATTTATTTAAACCATTACTATGCTATGTCTAACACACATGTCTCTATTAAACGTCTAGCATCTATCGCTGATGATTATTCATTGTCATTTTAAAATTAGGTCTATCATTAGACACTTGCGTATAAATACAATATCCTACAACAGACGTGCAATATTCTACTACAACTTTTCCTGAGTATTAAGCATCCATATAATGACAGTTACACAGTATGTAACTGACAGATCATAGTATCCGCCAAAGTTGTAAATGGCTGTCAGGTACTCAACCACGCTTGGCTTATTTTATTTTTTCGGGAGGGGGGGGGGATCTGCTTCACAATTCTAAGCAGAACGGCGTCTACATTTAACTACTCATAATTACGATGCGCATAGGTTTAGATAATTGCACAAAGCGTTCAGGTATAATCTAAAAGAAGAGAAAAAAGTTTACAAGCGCGTTGTATAAATATGAGCAAAGCTATTTCAAATACTGATAACATTTATGACGAAATAATTCCTACACACTTTTTTTCCCCGATCGTTCACCGCCACTATCACACGTTTACTTCGTTCCCCTCTACAACGATTTTAGATTTAATTCCATATTGGAATAGCAATTCGGCTCATTATATGTTACGGATAATGAGCAGCATCAGAATCCACCTGGTGCTGATGCACGTCCTCTGAGATGGAAGTCTGTTGTACGGAGATATAGTGCGTCAGAACACTACACACAATTCATTTTTTTTTATCTCCACTAACGAGTGAAGCTATTATATTAAAATGTTACAGCATCTGCTTACTGGTAGTTTTTGCAAATATATAAGAATTTCATGAGAGAGAGAGAGAGAGAGGAAAAAATGCCTAATAGTTTCACTATTCACATAACGAAATGCAATCTAAGCTAACAATACCCTAGAATAAATGTGTCGCATCTCTACACGACTTTAAGTATTTGTGCTAATAAAAAGGTTTCGGCTAACAAGCAGAAAAACGGCCTTTGGAACGTAGATAATCAGTTCTTTTATATTTCTCAACAGTGTACAGATTTGAAAAAAGTGCTATAGTTTCCTAAACTGTAAACGAATGCTTTGTCCTTTACAAAAAAAGGAAAAAAAACAGGACAGATATATCTTTAAACACGTTTTTGATAAATGAAGAAATGGCGTTATCCAATGCAAACCGCATTTAATTAAAGAGTTTGTAATCCAAGGAATGTTTACATACAAATAAAATGATTCGTGTGCGGCTAATTCACGTCTAAGACAATTTATTGAAGACAACCAAAATCCATTTTAATCTTACAACAAATATAAAGTGAAATTTATTGCATGAAACATTGTTTTATACACTATTAAACGCAATCTTAATGAGAGGCAGAGCCTTAGACTTTCTCTATTTAGAATGGACTGCTGCTTATTTAGCTCCGCATTCACCCCTATGGGGTGGAAAAAAGTAGTTATCCTAAACGGATATTAATGAATTCCGATACTTTCACATCATACTTGTTTCATTTTACAAAGATTAGGATAAGCATTTTTGCTTCGTATTTAAACCTTTTTCTATCTAATCCTACTGGTGTTTTGGTGAACATGCAGCACACTATAATATTGTCCATTTTGTTATTATTTTTAACTCTAAAATGTTTTTGGGTTAGCAGAACTCGAACGCAAAATGCTTTAAAGTAACAGCGAGCATCTCACCAGTGTGTAATCCGCATGTGTTATGAAAGCCTTGCGCTGCAGCTGTCTTATTTCTCAAAGAACTATTTTATAATACAGAATAATATGCATTTTATAATGTCGATCATTTACATAACCGTTATCTTAAAAATACGTAAGTAATGCAAATTCGAAATCAACAAAGCGGTCTATTCATATATTTATTCTCTATACATATACTATGTGAACATATTAACAGCACGAACTCAGATCAGTAAATTGGGGGGGGGGGGAACTCGATTAGGTATTCAGAATTCTAGCCGAGTTACTTGACCATAACAGGCTATTCAGCCAAATAAGACAATCAAGCTGACATGAAATTGAAGATCTATCAGGATTAATATGCATGCATTTGAATCCTAGGCTGCGTAATTTTAATCCAGAATGCATGCATTTTAATCCTAGGCTGTAAACATCTCTGCTATGACTGCTCGTTTTCTAGATTGTTCTCGGACCGGTCTTGTCGATTTTGAGAAAGGGAAAAAAGTTTTTGGCATTATAAAAGAACTGTGAAACTGATTAAATCGGTTTCATTAATATAAAATTCCTCTAATGCTTAACGAGACTGGAAAAAGTCTTTCCAACCACGTGACACTCGATATTATCACACTGCTGAAATTGCGTCAAAATCGATTAAAGAATCAACGAAATCTACTGAACATGAAAACTATCACCATCTTATTGAGTATTTTGACAAGAATTAATATCAATATAGGAGAGATCGACTGAGGAATCAGAATATTGAAAAAGCAGAACAAAAATGTAAAAGAAGTTTCAAGTTCGTTTAATTTCATCTTTGTTTGAGTCATCTATACGGTTCTGATATACTACGCACCTCACTTCATCCATAATATGGATGTTCATCTCATAATTAACCGCAGATTTTATAGATTTCATACATTTAGTAAGGAAATGGTGTTGTAAACTCTTCTTGTCCTACATTGCAATTTCGTCCAACTGTTTCTATAAATATCATTTAACTCACGCATAAAAGATGAACTAGCAATTCGCTTTCCATTTCCTTTTGCTAGAAAAGAGACTCTGTGGGAAGAAAAATATTATTAATGATACAACGCGATGCTTGTTAGTTGGGAAGAATAATATTTACTACATCATAATGGATTAAGTGCATCTTTACTAAATAACAGCCTGCAAATAACAACACTAGCTGGCACTTCGGTCGCCGATTTTCTGCTTTCTTGTTTCTCTCTGACAAGCAGATGACATCTCGGCTAGCCTACAGCATGTTCGGTATAAGCGCATCCATTTCGTATCTTATGTTCTATGCCGACTTATGAAATTCAAACGACCTACTAGAGTGCCTTCTAATAGGAACAACACGCAATACATTATTAAATAACGCTCACATATACATAACAACCCGCGCTCGGGGAGTTCCACTGAAATGGAAGTTGAGCGCCACAATTGTCGTTTCCCCATTTTTCAAACCGTTCCTTTGATGGACATGATTATTTTCGCTCAATATTCTTTTCTGATTTCTTTGTTTAGAGAACGGTAGACAATTCTCAAGGGACTGTTCCCTGCACCTATATCCATTGAGAACCATTTAGAAACCTCAAATATACCAAAAGAAAACACTTCATATATATATGTATATTTCGTGTTTCCACTGAATATGTCTATTAGCGAAAAAAAACTTTTGTTCTCAGTTTAAGATATCTCTTGATGTGGATTTCTTTGCTAAAAGGATTTTTCTGCAAAGATAAATAAGAAAGTCTGAACATTATAGACATGATAACTCTGGCTGGCAGGTAGAGACAGACAGACAGGCTTGTTACAACATCGTTTAAAGCCGATTTAAACACTTTAAACGGCATTTTTATAGCATAAATTTTATAACACGTGGAGAAAACAGATGCTATTATAATAATTCATGAAAATGAGTCATAGTAATCATTAAAATATTTTAAATAAAATAAAAGATATGATGCTAAGTAACTGTGTGAAATGGATTACTTTAACAGGTAAATAAAAAAAATCGTAGGAGTCAAAATAAATATTTTGGGTACCAAAAAGAGCTTAGTTTGGCACTCAAGATTATCACACCTTCGAGTTGCAATTTACAGAATGATTATATCTTAATATTTTCAGTAACCTAATGAAATATTAAAGTTAATTTTTATTTCAGAAACTTCTTATAAAAGTTATTTTATTCCAGGTTTCGTTTTAAAACAGTTATCTAAAAAAATATCGAAAACAATTTATATAAAATGCAGGCTATGGATTTGGTATGGAATACCAGCAAAGCAAAATAAAATGGGTATTCGAAAGATTTGCTGCAAGCAGAAAATTCAAGATTCAGTTAATCTTTAATTGTTCCACTTAACATTTAGAACTGGCAGTTATACTACTTGAAATACATTCCTCCTTAAATAGTGGCGGACACTTCTTTACGCAGAAGCGTCCACAGTGTAATTTTTACATTATTCTCTACTGAGTTTTTTTTTTTATTTTATTTTTTTAATACAGTGCCGTGAAATCTTAGTATTAATCTACATCTGTAAAATCATATCTGAAAAATATCAGAAATCCAAAATAAATAAACATAAAATTAAATAAAAGTTGGTATCCCAATCTGCCAAGGTAATATCGATTTATAGTATTTGCTGTGTTCTCATAACAAAATTTTCTTCTAAAGAGCACATATCTCGTTACTTTGCAAAATATTTTTGTGCACCTCGAATGGGAAAACAACATTCCCATATCAAATTTTCAATTTTTAAGTTTAATCGTTTTTAAACGGATATCTGAACGGTAATTTAAACGGATATGTACCGCTTGCACCGGCACATATCCGTTTCTGTTGTTTAAATCACTAATGCTTCTTGCCTTTTATGCGTCTATGTAATCTCTACTGCTGCTATAACTCTGATAGTAACTCCAATACTTTGTGTAAGTTTATCCCCAAGCTTTTCGTCGTGAGATATCACTATGGTTTGTAGCTCACTTGAAAGCTTTGCCACTGCATCCCGGAAGCAATGTTAGCATGAAACCCACCTGTTTTGCTATATCCATTAGTGGAACTCCAAATGTATGTGAAAAAGCAGATGTGATGTACATACACAGCATGACATGCACTATATTACTATTGTTATACTCTGATTTGAACTATCTGACAGATCTAATCTTTAAAGAACGATATTTCTAATCAGTAGGGGAATTTCGCTGCGCGCGCGCACAGACACACACCATGGACTGTGTGGCGAGACATCAATGGCACAGATGAGAAAACACAGGCTTACATAACCATTTCATATAGTATATACTGCAATGCAAAAATATAATAACCCATATTCTTTCTGCATCCGAAGGAAGAAATTAATTATAGGTCGGATGCAAGAGCGGATGTGTAATTAGTTAACATATCAATCAAATACCATAAAGAAAAGATAATACAAATCTAGCAGAAACTCTCTCAAAACGTTTTAAAGGATAGTTTCAAACAAATGAAAAGATACTGAGAATACATGAAATGCATTTTTTGTGTACGTTTGGTTGTGTGCGTTGATTTTTTTAAACAGTTTATGTGCATTGACGGATATGTGCTTATGACATATAAAAACTACTTAAAACATACATTTACTTTATTTATATAACTTCAAAACTATGAATCCTTGCTTTTTTAAAAAGCACATATAGTGCATGTGCACTTCAATAACCATAAAAAAAAATAATAATAAAATATATATATATATATATACACTCCCTCCTGAATTAACTCAGATAACGATAACACTGTGATTAGATAACAGTGTTACGGTTATCTGAATGAACTCGAATGCAATTACATTGTTTTGATTTTTTTTTTTTAAAGAGTGATAAGTTTGAAAATCTCGACTGAAAATGCCAAGTTCCATTCCCCACATAGTTGCAACTATTTTCTGTATCAGTCTCGCATATGATAAAGAGCGCAATTACTTAAACAGCAGTAAAAGAGATTTATTTCGAGTTTCGAAAATATAGCAAAATTCTTTGCTTGACTCCTAATCGATTTTCCGTAGTTATCTAATTCTTTCTGCTTAATGAATGCAAGTATTATGTAGGATACTACATCAACTTCTGATGTGAACACAGTTGTGGGTTTGGATGGGATATCAGCTCGCATATTACGAGAATGTGCTAGGAAACTGGTAGTTCTCTTGATTAGATTGTTTGTGTCTCTGCTCAGGTAGAATCCCAAGGGAGAAACATGAAGGCGGGAAAAACAGTTCTGTTGCATAAAAGAGGTTCCAAAAGAGAAAGAACAAATTATCGACCAATCATAATTTCAGGAGTGACAGTCAAGGTACTGGAGAAATTGGTTAAAGACAAAATTCAAGGATAGGTGGATAGGAATGGGATGCTTGCAGGAGGGAGGGGTAGCAGGGTTTGTGAAGAGTAGGTTATGCTTCATAACTTACTTTTTATAACAAAATGACAGAGTTGGATAAAGGTAATGGCTTTCTTCGAAAATGCGTTTGACAGAATACCGCATAGAATTCTGATACATAAAGCAAATGGGAATAGACGTGAAGATGGTGATGTCAATTACTAATGTCAGTAAAAATAGGAGCCCGACCTGGAATTAACGCTCATTCACTGTGCGTTTTCAGTGAATGTGTTCAAAGCAAAATGAGACAGGTATTGATGATTAGTGCTGATGTTAGTGGACCTCCCGCAATACGGAATTCATGGAGGTGACCATATGTAATAATATATCAATCTTAATAATTCGTTAATTTTTTTTTCAACTGGATTGGGTAGCAATCCTTGATCTTAAAAATTTAATTCTTTTCTATTAGTTATTTTTATAATGTTAACAATGTGGCTTTCGTCCTGGTAGAAGCACAACTGACCAAATCTTCACTTCAAAGCAAGTCTTTGAGAAATCTTGGGAATATGCCAAGAATGTCTACACATGTTTTGTGGACTTGGAGAAGGCATATGACCGGGTTCCTCGGGATAAGCTTTGGCAAGTAGTACAGGAGTATGGAGTAGATGGCCAACTATTAGCTGCCATCAAGTCCCTGTATGAATGCCCAGAGTTTTGTGTCAGGGTAAACAGCACAAAGTCTGAACCTTTCACAGTATCCGTTGGCCTCCGCCAAGGGTGTGTTCTGTCACCCCTCCTTTTCATAATATTTATGGACTGGGTTGATAGGCACAGCCGAGGCAGTGAGTGTGTCAGAATTGGAAGATGTAGCATTGGACGTCTGCTTTTTTGCAGATGACCTAGTTCTTCTTAGCTCTTCCACAGATGACCTCCAGCGGACCCTGGGTAGGTTTGTAGCTGTTTGTGCAGACGCCGGAATGAAGATCAGTGTGGCCAAAACTGAAACATTTGTGGTTTCAAGACAACCATCCCAGTGCACTCTACATGTAAGTGGAGTCCCAGTGAGCCAGGTGGAGAAGTTTAAATACCTTGGATCCATATTCACGAATGATGGGAAATGGGACGTAGAGCTAGATACTCGAATTGGTTTAGAAAGCTCAATATTGCGGAGCTTGGACGTTCGGTAGTATTGAAGCGTGAGTTAAGCCAGAAGGAAAAGCTGGCTGTCTTCAATACAATCTATGTCCCCATCCTCACCTATGGTCATGAGAGTTGGGTAATGACCGAAAGAATGCGGACACGAATCCAAGCGGCTGAAATGAGGTTCCTTCGAGGGGTTGCGGGGCTGATACTCGACAGAGTCAGAAGCTCTGCAATTCGAGAACCCTCAATACTCAACCGCTGCTTCTCCGTGTTGAGAGATCACAGTTACGTTGGTACGGGCTCTTGTTAATGCCACAAGAGAGGCTCCCTCAGCAGGCCCTCTTTGCCAAGCCAGAGGGTGGGAGGCCACGTGGAAGGCCAAGGACTCACTGGATAGATTATATCCAAAACCTTGGGTGGACACGTTTGGGAATCCCACCAGAACACCTGAGCTTGGCGGCAGAGGATCGTAACTATTGGAAGTTCCTCTTGCAGCTGTTGCTCCCACAACTCAATTAGGAAAAGTGGGCCTTGAAGATGTATGTATGTATGTATTTTTATTATTTTATATTTTTTGAAATCTAGAAGTAGGTCTCCTTCGTTATTGGTAGGATTATGCAATTTTTAGACGACGTGCATAAAGGAAAATGACATAAAAATACTCTAGAGAACTTTCTCAAACTCATACTCCTATCTTAATAATATATTATTATATGATAATATTGTGTATTCTATGGTCGATGTTTCCGAGTTTTGGGGAGTTTCGTCCAAAACCTGCGTTTTGTTGGTGAGAAAACCTTACTTGTGCGTCAAAGATCGATCGAATAATTCTGGACCTGAATGAAAAAGAAGCTTAGAAAAAAAGTTCCTCTATTCAGTGATTAGTATCGGATCCATAAAGCCTTTCTTCTGTCAATCTAGGATCATGCATTATTCACTAGGCGTGTGCACCCGCACGTCTATCCAACCACTCATACTGCAAATTTTGTATGGAAAAAAACGTTGAGGTGCTTTTCTTCTGTGGTATAATTCGTGTTGAATTAGAATTAAATTAGAACCTGTCCTATTTGATATTTCGGGCTATCAAAAGACTAAAGATTGGTTTACAGTGACAGAGGTTACTAAGTTAATATAGAATATTTTGAAAAATAATTTCTGATTTTCCCATTTAGTCTACTCTTTCAACTAGAGGAAATGATGGCTCATTGGCAGATAATTATTTTTGTCAAATGTACTGAATGAATATTTTGATGGTTAAATTAATACATTTATAAACACATTTTCTGATAAATTTTTTTTTATTCTCCAAATGTCTGGGGGGAACCTAAGATTTAGTGTTCATACGAATTACATCTGACCAAACAAGCATCTTTTCCATCAAATGATATGAAAGTTGTTTAGAAAATAAAGCAGGAGAACTTGTTACCCTGAAATTAATTATTCAGCTGATTTTAACGCATTTCAAGGTGCTGGATCCTAATGTGCAATCCAAAATTTTCATTCCGTTTTTGTTACTGTTTTGGTTTAAAAATGTGAATGCTTCTAAGATTTTTTTTTGCAATATCTTCTTCTTCCTATCCCGGTTCTAGGCCAAGTGGCCTGTTCCAGACTCAGTCCATCTTCTTGGTCGTCCCCTATCTCTTGTTCCTTTAGGCTTATATGTTAAGATCTTTTTGGTAATCTTTCTCTCTCTGCATTACTGCTACATGGTCTAGCCAGTTTTCCTATATTTAATCACCGAGTCTGTTATGGAATTAATTCTATGATTTTTAATTATTTCACTATTTTTTATTTTTATCGAATATGGTTAATTTTTCTAAGGAATTTCATTTCTGCTGCCTGAATTCTCTGTATATCTCTTTCTCCAAAGGTCCAGATCTCACTTCCATATAATAGTGTAGGTTTGGCTATTGTTTTGTAGGCTCTAAGTCTTGTGTGTTTCTGTACGTAGTTAGGTTTAAAGGTTCTGTTAATTACTCCAGTGATTTTTATAAAATTTGTCATCTTAAAATCAACATCTATTTCATTTATGTAAAATAGTTTACAGCCTAGGTATTTGAAATTATTAACTTGCTCAATTATTTTATTGTTTATTACTATTTTACTTCTGATAGAATTATTTCCATGAAAAGCCATGACTTTAGTTTTCTCCGTTGATATTTCCAGGCCATATTGTTGTATAATATTATTTAAATTATAGATTGATTTCTGCAGTTCGTCTTCAGTCTTTCCAAAGATGATCTGATCATCAGCAAAGAGTAGCGTGTCTATTTTTTGTATGTCGATTAATTTGGAAGCCACATGTATTTACTTCTCTCCATTTTTTTATAATATTGTCCATATATATGTTAAATAATATGGGTGATAAAGAAAGTCTTGACGGACTCCTCTATTTATTGGTTTCCAAGTAGATGTGGTATCATTTTGCTTTATTGCTACTTCATTATTGTGGTATATGTCAATAGAGCATTGTATAGCTGGTTTGGAATATGGTATTGCTTTAGAGTTTCCCATAGTTTATTTCTCAAAATTTTGTCAAATTATTTTATATAATCAATGAAAGCTATATATGTTTCAATACTGTATTTTCTATGTTTTTCTATAATTATTTTTAAAATAAAAGCCGAGTATATACATGATCTTCCCTTACGGAATCCGTTCTGTTCTTCTCCCTGATTCTGTATAGGATATTAATTTGTTTGTTAATATCTTTGCAGAGATTTTATAACCTGTATTGAGGAGGCTGATGCCACGATAGTTACTGCAATCTGTTTTTTGCCCTTTTTTTGTAAATTGGGATCACTAGAGTTCTACCGCAGCTTTTTGAGGATTTTCCCTCTTTGTATATTTGGTTTATAAGTTTTAGAATCTGGTATTAAATTCTTTACCCGCAATAACAAGTTCTATGTTTATATTATCTTCTTCTGTTGACTTGCCTGTTCTGCTTTGTTTGAGGATGTTTTGTAGTTCTTCATATGTAAATTCATCTATATTACTGATGTTGTATTTCAAGAGGAATTCTTGTATCAAGGAGGTATCATACCATAACTTCTCGAAATACTCCTGCCAGGTTTCTGGTTCGATTATATCGATTTTTGTTCTTTCTTTTAAATTGTTATTCATTTGTTTGATGATTCTGTATGTTTTAGATCTTTTTAATGTACAGTCCCGTTCTAATTTTGCAATATTTAATCATTAATTGGTAGTAACGTTAATAATGATGGCAATAATTTTAAATTATAGCCTATTTGTCCTTTTTTTACTTGCTGTATGTAACTAAGAACATGGCGACAAATGAAGGAACACATACTGAACTATTTCAACAAGTCTGAACATCAAGACATACTGTAACAAACGCAATCTGTACGAGTTCTCACTTACATACTGACATCTTTAAGTCTCATCTCTTACACATTGCAATACCGACACAGGAAATTAAACATAGTGTTAGAGATCTGAATTTATCTAACAACAATATGAAATCGTGGATCTCAACAATTTAACTGATAAGTTCCAGAAATGAATAATTCTTTTTAGAAACAGAAACAAAAGCTTAGTTTCATATTTTGAGAAAAATAATGGAATTCGTTACGGGCTATAATGTAGATAACCCTTTTACAGAAATGAATGTAGTTCATGAACTGAAAGACTAAGATGTTTACGACTCTTCCAAAGAAAGCTCAAAATTAACATTAATTTTACGCGCAGTAAACAGTAACCAGAAGCTTTCTATACCTTTTGCACACACAACAAATATGAAATAACTTTTTTAAATACATCCACTTTCATGAAAGTGAAAACGTACAGGAGCTACTACTCGTATATTTGTGGTGATTTAGTACTCCCTGTGCTGTATATATTGAGATCTCTAGGAAAGTCAAACAAATCCAATATTTTAAAATTCCAAATATACAAACCTTGTAAATAATTTTTTGCATAAAATTTTAAAATATACAAACCTTGAATATTTTGAAAAAATGTCGGATTATGCAAAAATATTTTCCCCATAAATGTCAAAAATAGTCATTGTACTCGTACATTACAAAATATATAAATGAGACCTAAAACTGGAATAAATCCAATTAAAATTTCCAAAATCCAAAATTTTATGCAAAAATATCAATAGATACAAATTATAAATAATTTTATTATTTATATTTTGTATTTATTGTAAAACTGTTCATTCAGCATTTCTATTATTGCTTTATATTATTGTTTCATATTATTATTCCTAAATAATATATATTTTATCCCTGGTTGTGAATTATAAAAACATTAACACATTTTACATTTCATTATATCATTTATAAGTAATTTAAATCACATCATTTTGTATTTAAAATTCGTTCTTAGTTTTGCACGCTTTATTTTTGTAGGAAGTATTCTGAATTTTGATATTTTTTTTTACTCGTACATGATCTATCATCTAAACAATGATTTCTTCAATAAATAGAACTAGTACTTTTCTTCCTTTTTAAGCTTTCCATTGCTGCTATTAAAACATCAATAACTTAAAATGATGTTTTAATAGCAGCATTAAAAGCATCAATTCTGAAATATATTGCTGATGAATTTCTAATTCCTCAAAAATTCCGATATTAAGTACTTGTTATTTCCAAATGTATTTAGCTTTTCAATTCATTTCAGCTATTTGAACAGTGATGATTGCTTTTCAAATCAGCTGAGTTTTCAGAAATTAAAGACTGCTACTTTCATCCCACCAGTCGGCTGTTTATGTAAAAAGGAGTTTCGGTTGTTTAGGGGCAACCGAAAGGCTATAACCACCACCACAACAACATAAGGTACAGAATAATGAGGAAATGCCTAATAATGAATAGGCACCTAGTATATTATGAACCTAATAATGAAGATATTAAATCTTATTGAAGAAATGAAAAATTAGAACAGCTGAATATAGAATTCGCAAAACATTAAGAAAAATAGTATTAGTAAAGAAAAAATAATATTACAAAAGCAAAAATAAACGACATTAATTCATTTCGACAAACTATCAAATAATCTAAGAAAAAATGATCACTTTAAAAATATGGTCATATGCTTTTCAGAAGATAAACTAGATTCATTTATTAAGAAAGTAGTTTATCCTTATAAATAAACGGTTAGCTTTGAAAGGTTCAATGATACATTGTTACTTCAAAAAATATACATTTTATTACTAAATAAAGAGCCAAAACTTATAACGCCAAATGTGCCGGGTAACAGAATTTTGCACGATTTTTTTATCTTCTGTAAAGTAAAGTAAAAACCCCATGTTCTAGAGCAGTGGTTCCCAACATTTTTCCACTTGTGTATCCCTTTTAAACCTATTTCCATAAATTGTACCCCTTGTTTTTAAAATAGCTATTTTTAAATACTTTTATATAAATTTATATAAAATTATATAAATTTATATAAAATAAAATTAGATAAAAATTTTTTGTAGTTTCTTTGTCCTGCTCAGATAATTTCTTATCAAAATAGTCATTTTGCTTTCTTTACTGTGCCGCTTATCTTGCCTACCTGATGCTTGTACTGCCCTTGAGCTTGCTCATCGCCTTTTTTTTTTTTTTCCCTTATAGAAAGTGGCCATAATTAAAGAGGAGCTGTTCAGCGCCATGGATAAAATTCAACCAAACTTGATGTAAGTACATTCTAGAACATCGGTTCCCAACCGGTGGTATGCGTACCCCAAGGGGATACGCGTTATTGACTTTAGACGTTATTGACTGAGTATAAGTAAGTGCGTTACATTAAGACAGGCACTGAACAAAAGTGTTCAGTCAATAACTGAACTAATAACGCGTCAATAACGTCTAAAGTCAATAACGCGTATCCCCTGGGGGTACGCGTACCACTGGTTGGGAACCGATGTTCTAGAATGTACTTACATCAAGTTTGGTTGAATTTCATCCATGGCGCTGAACAGCTCCTCTTTAATTATGGCCACTCTCTATAAGGAAAAAAAAAAGGCGATGAGCAAGCTCAAGGGCAGCAAGCCTCAGGTAGGCAAGATATGCGGTACAGCAAAGAAAGCAAAATGACTATTTTGATAAGAAATTATCTGAGCAGGACAAAGAAACTACAAATATTTTTTATCCTTCCGTAGTCATCCTTCTTTTTTATCCTTCCATTAGTAAAAAGAAGGATAACAATGGAAGAATAACTTTAACAAGTGCTGATGGTGACAGAAGCAGACAAAATACAGGAGTTACAATGAGTCACCATTTTGCAGAGAGGGAATCTATCATCCAAATGAGGATATTGCTGTGACAGATGCAACAAGAACTGTTGCGAAAATAGTTATTGATGATGTAGAAGTATAGGATATTGTAGAATCTCAATGCAAATACTATTGTAGGATTAGATGGAATATCTGCTCGTGTATTAAGATCACATGCGAAGGAATTGGCATTGCCTCTAGGTTGGTTAAGTCTCAGCTCGGATAAAGTTCGCAGAGAGTGAAAGGAAGGAAAAATAGCATAAAGGACCCTCCAAGACACTGCGGTGGCAAATTAAAAAAATTATTTTATAAAGGAAGAGAAGACAATACTGAAACAATAGGTAGCATTGAATAAACACTTTGTTTTGCATAAAATTATGAGTTTCGTATAAATATGTATGAAACTAAGAGCTTCCGTAGCCTCAGTCGGTATAGACGAAGCCCTTTGGTCGGAAAGACCTCGGTTCAATTCCCGTTCATGACGTAAGGAACCTTTATCTGGCCTCGTTCGAGTTAGGTGAGTTAGCCGATCTCATACGGAGGCGGAACCCGAGTATCCTGGTTTTTTCACGGGGAAACTAGGGTTTTTCGTCCCTCAGAACAGGCAAACCGGCCCGTGAAAACACATGGATCTAGTCAAAAAATACATATACCAAATCCCTGACTAGGAGGGCTCAACCAGTCTCCTAAGGGACGGATGAGGAATGGGGGGAAAGGAGCCCAATACGAATAAATAAATTAATGTATAAAACTATTCAAAATTTGTATGAATTGATATATAATTATTTACAATTTTGTATAAATTGATATTTTGCATACAGTTATTCAGGGTTTGTTTAGTATAAAATTTTAGACTTGGAAATTTGAAATATTGGATTTTATTCAACTGTCCCAGAACTCTCATAGTATGTAATAAACTTAACTGTATTATTGCTGATATGCACGAAAGTTACTCCGCCATGGGATCCTTAGGGATCTCATGCCAGTCCCAAGCCTGGATAAAGGAGGAGGGTCGGTCAGATGAGTGTTGATGCTCTGACCGTAAAGAAAAAACACGATTGTTATCTGATGCCTATACAATCAACAGCTACAATATGCCGGCTCGGGCGTCGCCCAGATAAACAAGGCCCGCGATACCAATCGAGCGATCGGGATTGGATCGAAAAGTGGGATACCGAAAGAAAACAGAAACTGAAACTAACATAACTGTTATCAGTAGGAACGTGGAATGTGCGGACACTCTGGATGTCAGGAAAATTAGAACTACTTCGTGAGGAAATGAAGAGATATCGGTGGGATATACTAGGATTGGCAGAGATGAGATGGGCATCATCTGGAGAGATCAATGGATGAGAAGTAATATGGTCAGGACATGACACCATGCATGAAGCAGGAGTTGGCGTCCTTCTTAGCAAAAGAGCTCGAGAGGCACTGTTAGGCTACAAACCAGTCAATCAACGAATCATAGTAGCAAGATTTCAGGCAAAATCATTCAACATATCAAAAGTCCATATATATGCACCCACATCTGACAGCACAGATGAGGATATTGACTTATTCTACAAAGATCTGACAGAGACAATAGAAACAATACCAAAGCAAGATGTGCTAATTATTGAAGGAGGTTGGAATGCCAAAGTTGGAATAGATAATGATAGTTGGAAAGAGTCATGAGAAAATATGGTTTCGGAGAAAGAAATGAACGAGGTGAAAAATTGTTAGAATTTGCTGTGGACCACGAGATGATGATCTGCAACGAATAACAAAAGGACTGTAGAAAACGGACGTAGCGATCAAATGATGGGAAAATCAAAAACATGACTGATATGATTATAAGATGGATAACATCAGTACAGCAATGTCGAACTTTTCAAGGAGCGGATATAGACTCGGACCATAGTTTAGTGATTGCAAACATCAAGTTGACATTAAAAAAGAAATATAAGCCCAACATCAGAATAGAAGAGATACAGCACGAATAAGTAAAGAAGAAATAGGAAGAAGGCACAGAACAGTGTTAGAAGGGAAACTTAAAAGTGTTGAGAAAGAAAAAACTCGAATTTAAGAGTGAAAAGAGTAATGAAGGCGATAGAAGATGCAGTTGAAGAAACAGTACCAGAAGAAGAGAAGATCAAGAAGAAATGGATTACACAAGAAACACTGAAGGTAGTACAGGAGAAAAGAATGTTGAAGATAAGAAGGGATACATCAGAACAAATAGAAGAGCAATATAGAAGAAAGTGTAATGAGGTGAAAAAAGCAGTCAGAATGGATAAGATGAAATGGTTATAAGCCCAATGCTACAATATAGAACAGTATTTTCACCTCATTACACTTTCTTCTATATTGCTCTTCTATTTGTTCTGATGTATCCCTTCTTATCTTCAACATTCTTTTCTCCTGTACTACCTTCAGTGTTTCTTGTGTAATCCATTTCTTCTTGATCTTCTCTTCTTCTCGTACTGTTTCTTCATGGAGAGCATAAAACTAGGGAGGTATACAAAATGATCAGAACCATTAATAGAAAGTGGAGATATTACAATTAAAGATGAAAAAGACAAAGTATTGATGAATAAAGAAAAAATTGTACAGCGGTGGACAAGATACTGTAGTGAGTTATATGAAGAAAAACTAGATTCAGACAGCGTTAGGGAAAATGACTGAAGAATTAAAGTATCAACACCAGGTAATGAGCATGATATGGACATTTTAAGAGAGAGGTAGAAAAAGCAATAGGACGGCTAAAACACAACAATAGTCCTGGTAATGATAACATTACTGGAGAAATGATTAAATATGGTGGTGAAAGTATGTTACAGAAATGCACCAACTATGTAATATGGTATGGAAAGAAGGGAAAATTACTAATATTGATTTCACCCAGAGGAGTGGGTGAAATCAATATTAGTAACATTATACAAGAAAGGAAATAAGCTAGAATGTAAAAATTATAGAACAATTGCCTCGATAAGTCATCTTGGTAAAGTGATGATGATCATATTGACAAAAAGATTGAGAAGACAATTGGAAGCATACCTTGCAGACGAGCAAGCAGGAATTAGGAAGAATAGAACTACACTTCAACAGATTTTGACAATGAGGTTAATAGCAGAAAAAGCTAGGAGAAAAGACAAAAACATATATACTTGCTTTGTTGATTTTCAGAAAGCATTTGACAGTATTGACCAGAAAGTGACAATTAGAAGTTCTGGAATCCTATGGAATTGATAAAAAAAAAAATAATAGCTATATTAAAAGATGTTTATCAGAATGGAGTTGCAGCAGTTAGAATAGGTGATGATGTGGGGAAATCGTTTAAAACAAGCAGAGGTACTAGACATGGAGACCCAATATCACCAAGCATTTTCATCGCACATTTAGAAAGAGCAATGGACAACCTAAAGGAAGATGCCAAAGGAATATCTGTACACGGAATGAGAATTAACAATCTGAGATTTGCAGATGACATTGTTATTATTGAAGAAGACGAAAGAGAACTATAAAAAAACACTGAAACAAAGATCTGAAACAAAGAAATGAGGAAAGAAATTTGGACTTGTTATGAACTTGGAAAAAACAAAGACAATGGTATTTGGTGAGAAGAACATGAAACAAAAGATACAAGTGGATGGAACTGATATAGAAAATGTAGAACAATTCACATATTTGGGAAGTAAACTGACATATGACTGGAACTGTAAAAATAAATAAAGATCAGGATTGCAAAGGGAAGAACAAATCTGAAGGCCAGATAACATCTGGAAAAGTAAAGTGATCATCCTGCAAACAAAACTCTAAGAGTACTGGAAACATGCATCTTCAGCGGTGTACTGTAGGGACCTGAAATGTGGGTAATAAATAGGGAGTCAAGAAAAAGAATTTTGGCATTTGAAAGAATTGTTACAGGAAGATTCTATGAATAGGATGGGTTCAGAAAATCACCAATGAAGAGCTCTATCAGAAGATACAACCCAAACAGAATCTAATGCAGAAGATTATAAAACGGAAGTTGCAATTATTTGGATACATCTGTAGAATGAGTGAGGACCAGAAGATAAAGACATTTATATTTGGTATTTTGGCTGGTTTAAACAAAAGAGAAAAAAACAGAAGAAAAACCATACAGAGATTGGATAGACGATATAAAAGACTGGTGTGGAATGGGTGTAGAAAAACTGAGACACTATGCACTGGACAAAGAAAGGTGGAAGAAGATAGTGAAGCAGGCATCGGACATCAACGGGCAGTGAGCCCTCAGTTCGTGATGATGACGACGAAAGTTACGAAACACTGCTATTTTTTTTTGTTCTTATGGAACTATGAATTATGTAACTAATACTAGTTACATAATTCTTGTTGAAGTTTAATATACAGTAAACATCCATGCACTCTTTGCACTGTACTCTGCTATAACTAATAGGACAAAGCAGTCAGAGTGCTAATTCAATCACTAATAATTATAATAATCGCTATTTAGTAAAGCATCTGCAGCATCCGAAATCAGTTCGAGAAGGGTATTCATAAAGGATATGTCCGAAATGTGCAAACTGCTTATCAGTGTAGCTATCTTAATGTTTCCTTTTTTTTTAAATTTTTTTTTTGTAAAGGTATAATTTTTGGTCTGTTTATTTAATGTATAAACTTCGGTAATTTAAATACAAATACTGTGATCTTAACACTACATATTTTTATACATACAGCAAATACTGTAATTAAAGTGAATACGAAATACATCTTAATTAGCTTATAAGAACAGATACAAAATCTGTTCGTGTACTGCTGTGAAAATAATTTATATGCTCTTCAAAAAAGGCTTGTCCAACTTTTTACACGGAGTATTCCTTGAAAGGATAACGAAGCCTAATTATGCTAGTAGAAAAAGACTTGCTGTACACACACACACAAAGAGGAATTATCCTCTTTTTCTGTAATATACACCCTCTGTCCAAAAAGAAACCGAACGTTTGGAAAAATAGAAGAAACTAGTGGCGCCACCTATTGTAACTTTTTGTTGTCGAAAGCGGCAACCTTCATTAGTGTTGTGTCAACTGTTTATGACATTTGTTTCAATAGAAGCCGAGTTATAGTGCCAAGAGTGACAGTGTATTTTGACGAACGGTCGGTCGTCACGATATTCATGCCGTACGCGACGAATTCTTGCTATTAATCGCTTCAAAACTTCGAGATAAAACTCACCATTCACCGTTTGGCCAGGCGGAACGAATTCGTTGTGAATAATGCCCTTGGAATCGTAGAAACAAATCAGCATTGTCTTTACTATTAACTTCTCCAATTGACTTTTTTTGGGATGCTCCTCTTCTGGTGGTTTCAACTCGGCACTCTGGCGGTTTGTTTTGGCTCATACTCAAAACATCATGTTTCGTCACCAGTAACGATCGTTTCAAGGAAGTCTGAGTCTTTACGAACGGTTTCAATGAGGTCCTTGCAGTGTTCAATTCGATGCATTTTTTGGTCGTCGGCCAACTTGTGGGAAACAAATCGAGAATTCAATTTACGAAGGCCCCAAACTCTCGGTCAAAATGTTGTGCACAGTTGATTTTGGAATCCCCCAATTTATTTTCAATCAATCTCACGGACGATTTCGGGTTTTCTTTGATGAAATCACGGTATTGTTGGATATTAACTTCGCTCAGTCAAATTTTTGGAAGGACCGCCTTTTTGTCGTCCTCAAGCGTCTCACCACTACTTTGAAAACCACTCGTAAACTTGAATACGGGATAAGCATTCATCACCGTATGCTTTTTGAAGCATTTGATGCGTTTCGGTAGACCTTGTAGCAAGTTTAAAAAAGTCAATCGCAGCTCTCTGATTAAACTCATTTTCCGACCGTTCGTCAAAACATACTGTCCTTTTGGCTATAACTCGGCTTCTAATGAAACAAATGTCATAAACAGTTGATACAACACTAATGAAGGTTGCCGCTTTCGACAACAAAAAAATACAACAGCTGGAGCCACTAGTTCCGTCTATTTGCGAAAAGTTCGGTTTCTTTTTTTGGGCAGAGGGTGTAGTACTTCGCTTTGAAAATTAACAAGCACAGATAGGGGTCACTTCTAAATTCAGTAGGAAGTGTTTACGGACATGCCTTTCTCTTGAGAGAAGTTGCAATTTGCATATTCTAGAGTCAGTCTCAGTTGACAACGACTATATCCTTTGGCTGTGGATTTGAATTCCATCTAAGAAGTGAAGATTGGAACTTCATTTCTACCTACGTGGAAACACTCCCTCTATATCTTACATAGAGGTGGAAGGTTTTTCTTGCCGGAAACTCGGAATTTTCATCCAGCAAAACAGACAAACCAGCCAGAACGCATGTAATTATACACACAATTCAATGTCCTAATACTCTGAACTACTTGGGATGTAATTCAAATCGACGAAACCCAACTAACTAAAGTTGTACATTTAGAATTCTGAAGAGAAAATAAATGCAATGAATTATCGTGAAATTAAGTAGCGTGTAATTGACTGCAGAAAATAGAGTATAATGAATTACTTGGATTGAGTATAATGAAATACTGTAAAAAGAGTACTGATGCAACTATCGTCAAAGAATACTTTTCAATGTAATCATCTCAATAATATTTAAACGCATTACTCTAGTATCAATATTAATTTTTACTAAGAGCAACGAGGGATTATTAATATAACTACTCTGGAGGAAAGCTTCTGTTATCCATTTTATTCCTAATGAATGCTTTGTCGAGAGGATGCGTGCCTACTCAAAAGGCAGGGGGTTCCTACCCCACTGCATCCAGTATGAGCCCAGTGTCATGCTTACCGGAGGCTTGATTAAGTGTGGAAAAGAGTACCATGGATAGTTTGTAGAGCATAGTAACACCACATTAGTACCTTGGTTTACAATCTTTCGTAGAATTTTATTAAGAGATCTTATAATACATATCATGACTGTATTTAAATGTCTTAAGTACCAAAGTTATTGCTTTGGTTTTAGCATCACTCCGATTTTTTTTTTGGGGGGGGGGGGGTGAGTGGGGGGAAGGGGGAGCAGCCAAGATAAAGGGGAAATTCATTCAGGACTTTGGGCTACTATGCCTATACAGTGTACTGCGTATAGTGTGGAACGGATATGTTCATCCTACCTACTTCTCTTACATTTATCCTGTTATTCTTAGCTACTTCTCCTATGGTACCTTTCCTGAACTGTGTTTAACAGTGTTACTTCAGGAGCACAGTTATGTGTTCAGTTATGTGACCGTGGCATGGAAACTAGCACAGATCCAACCAATCACAAAGGAAACATAAAATCTGACCATCCAACTAAGGTTCCATCGCACTTACGTCAGTTCTATTGAAAATAATGAAAAAAAAAACATGCTGAAAAGATAGAAACCAGATGAGTATGAGAGACTGTAAAGATGATACAGGAACTACTTGGTTCTGACTGGCTTCACTACCTAGAAAACAATCAGAACCAAAATTTGGAAAGATTTGATGAAACATCTGTGGTCGATCTAGATTCTTTCCAAAGCTTCTGTGTCTGGCACAAAGGCCTACTTCGCAAATTATTATCGTATGGTTTATCATTCACCCTTTGAAACTGGATTGCCAATTTTCTCTCTGGTCGGTCACAGTGTCATGGTGATTGGTTTCCTTTCTTCCGATTTCCCCAAGACTCTGTACTTTCATCTATGTTCCGTTGTCTGCTATTCACAAATTATCTTCTCAGTAATTTCAAATCCAAAGGACAGTTCAGTTTTGCAGCACACTACATCTATTTCATTCGATGCAACGTCTATATATCCCGACTGCAAAATCTGCCAATCCTAAATACTGATTTTCTCGCTATATTTCAGTGGGACGATAACAACCTTGTTAATTTTAATGCCACCTAAAACATAATTTCGCCTTAATTCAGTCAAGAGAAACCACGCTTCAATTCCCCTCATCCTTGATATTACCCAGATTTCCATGAAAAATCAGATCTCTTCTCGGGCTACCTTATACCTCTAGCCTCTCCTGGAATAAGCACATGATATCCATTGTCCCTATATACATCCAAAAACTAGTCGTACTTTACTATTCAAGAAATTATTTCTTACCTGTGCAATTCCTTGTCTTAAGCTTTTCACGAACCATTGAGATTCTTTAGCTGCGGACTTCACAACCGTGACCGTCTCGAGGATAAGATGGCTGGCCCTATGCCCTCCGGTTTGTCCTATGTCTGTAGATGCGTGTGTTCACGTGGCCAGTTTGGCTGTTCTGGGGGACGAAAAATCTGAGTTTCCGGGTGAAATAAACCATACTTCCGTATGAGACCGGCTAACTCACCTTTAACCGAAAGAGACCTGATAAAGATGCCTCACATCTTGGACGGGAATCGAACCCAGGTGTTTCCGACCAAAGGGCTTCGTCTATACCGACTGAGCTACGAAGGCTCCCTGTGCAACTCCAAACACTATAAATCCTAAATCCTACCCTTGTCAAGAATTAGACAAGAGTCGGATTTATGATTTAAATTAGACTCCTCACATATAGGGTGATGCATCAAATTAATCTAACCGTCTCTGACAGCATCAAGCATTAAAAAATGCTTGCTGCTGTCCGAGGAGATTAGGTTAGTTGATGATTTTCTTCATTCACTATTCTCAGAAAAGTAATGTTTCTACTATATCATAGGTATTTTAGTGGAAGCTGTTCTTTCGAACGGGCTGATACCATTCCTCCACTTTCCCTCAAATAGGAGTAGTTACTGGTCATAATCCTCGCACAGTTTCCTTAAGGATTACAACTTTCAGTTGTTCAAAACCATATCAACAGGTTCCGTCCTTCCTCTTGACCACAGATACAGCAAAGAAATGATGTGGGACTAGTGTGTGTATGGGACTGATAAAATAAATAAATAAAAATCATTTACACAACTGAAACGATATATCGTCACATATCATATCGCCAACCAGCTGGACGATAGCTATAATACCAGCAAATAGTTTGTGGGTAATACATGTCAGTTTCTTTAAAATAAATTAACTAGATAAGAAACATCTACTCAGAATAGTAAAATATTGTGCATTCATTCAAAGAATGTCACTTGTGAAGAAAATTTGAAATTGAAGGATAATTTTTTCTAAGAATTTCGATATCGGCTTGCTTAACCGATGTCATTTAACATCCGAACAATAACAAAAAATAAAACTCGGTTAAAGGAATTACATACGTTTCGAAAATGTCTGGATATCAAATAAATTATTTTCCATTGACAATCGTTGCTCAATACAGTTAATCAATAATATGCAGAAATATAATTTATTTGTATTGATGGTTAAGAATAAATTCAAAATAAACCTTTTGATTCGTTCATAAATAAATTCTACTTGATGTCGAAACTCATTTCGACTAACAAAAAATCCTGCTTCAAAAGCAACAGAATATCGAATTTACATAAATTTACATAAAAAGAGCTTCTTAAGATGTGGTACTCGTAAAAGTGGAGGCTTTCCACCTAAAAACCTTTTTTTCAATTCTGAAGTTGATAAACAGGATGCTGAAATTGTCAATCGCTAACAGATGACGTTTATTATATCACAAACCTTTGATACTGATTTAGGCTGGCAATCATGCTAATTAGCTTCATGTCGTTGCACACTTCTACGTTCGTCTATTCAATACATTAAATCTTTCTCTCTCTTTCTAACATTCTTCCTAATCGGTTACGCTCCTCTTAGAATTCGTTATTTTCTTTTTAAATTTAGATAATTTTAACTGTAATTAATTGTTACACAGAATTTTATTTGCAGATCGAATGAGACAAATGATAATGATTTCATGATTTAAGTATATTGTAATAGAACTATTACAATATACTCTCAGTATATTGTGTAAAATATACAGAGCTCTCTATGAATGAATCTAAGTTCAGAGCGCCATCGATGAAGAATAGCTACTCATAATAAACAATGGCATTTCGAAGATAAGAGTGCTTGCTACCTACTTAATAAACGTGTGTATGCATGGATGGATAAAAAACGAGGAATCTTCGCTTCCTCTTCTTTCTAGGAAGAGTTTCCTCGCTAAGTAGAACCAAACAATTGTAATCTGTGGCTGTTCAAAAACCAGAAATTAAGTAGAGGTTAATATAAAAATTCCCCGTCGTATGTAAGCACACAAAGAAAGAAAAAATACGCTTTATTCAAAATTTCAAAAACCCATAAATTAAAACGGACAAGAACATTCGATAAAGGCGCGGAAGCAAACACATCCCACAATTTCGAAGAAAGAACTTCATCAGCAGTGGCAGCAAGTTGTTACGATCGTTCTCATTTCCCTTTCTTGACCAGTCGCATTTTAAGGCTGTTCTATCTGTTGCTTCATATCCTCCCGATTCCGCGCAATTAAAGTTGTCCTGACGAATGGTGTATTCTCCCCACGCGCATCACTCTAGCGCTGCAGTCGGAAAGACACGCTATTAGGCCACACCGATATTTGTTGCCATCACAGAAGAGCCAGGCCGTCTGCTCGTCACTTCGTGTAGTTGCCACCCGGTCCACGAGCTCACTACGTGGTTAGGCCAACGTGCGGCCTCGCGGGCTACTTGAAAATGGTGAATGTGCTGCTTTATGCCGGAGTAAGGTGAGTACTCTCCATAGGTTTGATATGCAACTCGATTGTTGTTGAAAAAAAAAAAAAAAAAGCCAGAAAATGTAAAATTTATGGAAAGGAATTAAGTGTTCTCAGATGTGAAAAATACTTTACTTATATATTTCACTAATTATCAGATATGGAGTTTGTGTGCGGTATTATGTACGAGTTTTTAGTTGGGGCAATAATATTCATCCAAATAAGAAAATGATGATAAACCGTTTTCTTATGCACTCATTCAATTTATTACACACATATAGAGAGAGAGGCTATGAAGGAGGGAAATATGGAAGCAGAAAGTAACGGCGTTCCAACAGGCAGAAATATAATTAAACAACTGTTTGCTGTTGAGAAAGTCATACTGAGAATGCCAAAAGGAAAGAGAGAAGCGCACACACAGGCGTCACCAAGCACGCATTCTTCTAATTACACTATTAGATGCACGTTAAGCGAATGCAAGAATCTTCAGCTGCATGCAAATTCTTCATTAACATTTTATTCGTGGGGTCTCTTTCCTATGATAACATAATATAATCTCTCTCAAAACGCATTTAATTTGAAAGTGGGAAAATATATATCGTACATAGTTCTCATATGGATGTAGCGGAGTTTTTTCTCCTAGAAACTCAAGACTTTATCCTGGAAAGCTCACACTTTAGCCTAATAGCAAAACATCCTAACACAAACATATTTCCCAGTTCTTCATAGTTGAACATCTCTCAAATGTTCAAGCTAAGATATGATCTTTATTCATTAAGCTTACTGTATACTTTCCCATGATCAGTGAATGAATCCCTATTCTGTGTCTCCCTAGCTAAACTTTTACTGAGGTATACATAACTGGGAGGAAATCTTATTAGTCGTCTAATCATTATATAGTTAATCAAATCAGTAGAGCCTACGAGCTTATGGCTAAGCAAATGACTTAGTCAAAAGTTCAAATTTTATATAGTCACAATTTTATATACAGCCCATTGAACATTAGCTTACATGTAATTAGAGGAAATCGCTCTCTGTTTCGAATATCAGAGATTAAATTCAGTTGCCTACAGTAATGTTTTATCAAGTTATGCAGATCTGACTCCGAGAGCAAGGATCTGCGTCAAGTGTGGGGGGTTGAAGTATTGATGTTCATTTTCAGAAGCTCTCTGACTTGTACTCATGAATATCATTTAAATTAAACTCATTTAACTTAAAACCTCCGTTTGCCAGAGAACATACAAGCGGAATCAGATGCTGTTTTACGAAACAAAGTTAGAGAAAATTGTCGTTCTAAAATTTGAACTGCTTTCACTTTGTTTACACTGGGAAAAATTTAAAAGTTTTAGACACTAATAAAATAAAGATAGACTTTATATTTTTACTTAGTTTTACCAGCAAATGTCAATTTAGTGTTGTGAATAATTTCAAAACTGTGTACAAATCTCTACTAGTAAATTAAAAACACTACGATTTCAGAAATTGAGCTGAAAACCAAGTCCAAATATCAATTTTTAAATGCTTTAAATGACAAACGTAATTACTAGTGCATATTATTTTAAATACTCAGTGCATCAAATTTTGATGCATTAATCTTGTTTATATATATCTTAATATTAAGTTCTAAATTGTATTTACCTTATTATGTGAAATTAATTTAATGAAAAGAAAACCGGCGAAGTTAAAATGCTTCTAAGATAGGAGCAAAGTAACAGCATTAACTTTGGAAATTAGCGTCCTTCAGTTTTTGATCGAAACTATGTTTTCGATCAAAATGAAAGTTTCAAAATAATTCTGTATATGTTAAAAATACACTTTTACTGAACAAACTAATGCTTATGAAGATTTCTAACCTGCTTGTCATTTCTTCTAATAGTATGTCACTGATAATGTTTAAAATGAAGATTTTTTTTTGCTTGTTTGAGTGCCATGAGTTCGTGCTTTTATATTATCATCATTCACTAAAATGCAGTTCTAAAGCTCAAGACTAATATTTGAAGCAAAATAATGAAACAATGGTTAAAAAACAGAACAGTTATAGAGAATGCATCGGAATTGTATTAGTGCAGATTTCGCTGATGGCTGCAAAGCAAAGAGACTTAAATCAAACTGCTTTTAATATTTGCTTCATGTCTTTGATCTACAGCCAGTAATGTGTATATAATGATAGTAACTACAGACAGAAGAAAGAAGAAAACAAATAGAAGCATATTTACTTTCTTTCCAAGTAGTTATACTGCAGAAATGAGCAGTGGAATGTATGTGGTCCTACGAACCCTTCAGTGTGGCGAGTGAACAAAATAAATAAAATGCATTAAATGTGAAATGGTTTCTATCCCTCCAAATAAAAAATATTCATCTCATCTTCCTTTATCCCTCTTTAACCTTGCGGTGTCGAGGGTTTATTAATCATCAGACCTCAAAAACGTTCACAGGATAAGGTGGTCGGCCCTACGCCCCGGTGTATCCTATGTCCGTAGTGTTGAGTTCTCAAGGCCGATTTGCCTGTTTTGCGGGATGAAAAACCCCAGGATAAACTGGGGGGAAAAACCCTGCTGTCCACGCCCAAGAGCGGCTAACTTGGGTATGGCTGAGGAAAATCCTTAAACTCCTCATGTCTCCGACGAGAATCGAGCCCAGGACACTCCTTCCCCAGGCATATTGTTGCGAAGCGCAAAGCTAACACTAGGCTAACATCACGGACATAAAAAATATTATTCTGAAAAAAAAAAAAAAGTAAAAATGCAGTTTTTACTTCTAAAAAATTTAAATTTGCATTATGTACACACCTTAAAAGTTAGTGGGAAATACTGCACTGTACTACAGTTCTTAGTACTATAAATATGACAACATGCGTAGCAGCCAGTTTTTGATAAAAGTCGAAGATTTTTGTCAAAGTTTAATTAGACACCAATAAGTTAATATTTTTTTTAAATTTAAATAAATTATATTTAATATTTTTCCTTAATGAAGTTATTAAACCGGAGTATACTCTCGCTGTATAATTCAACTCTTCCAACCTGATTTTTAAACATCTTTCAGAATATATGTCGTTGATTTTTTTTTTTTTTTGAATAATACGAGGAACTCTTCGTTCCTGCCTAGTGGGATATCATTCTATCCAGATTGTGTATCACTAAAAGATGCCTTCCACATTGTTATAATCTACACCATGAAAGTTTTTACTTACCAGCTGATGTAATAACTGTCATGTTTCATTACTTGACTAATGTTATGACTTGCTATTCCTAATGAAGCACTGACTGCGGAGATCTAAATCAAAAAGGTTACTTGCTTTTAGCTCTCTCTCTCTCTCTTGAAAGCATTAACATGAAATGAACGAACACTTCACATTATGTATTGCAATAAGTTACGTATTTGAGATATGTCTCTTGTGAAAATACAACAATTGATAAAATTAAATAGATTGTCCATAATTATAATTACTACAATTATAAAAAAAGATGCGTTTCGTATTTGTATTCTTGTATAGGGATGCTATTTAATATCACAACTGAATCTGAAGGCCGTTCTTTCGGCAATATGTTTGTCTAATTCTGTTACTAAAATGGTCTGATGGAAACTAAAAGTTGAGTTAACTTGATAATTTCAGTAGATCCTAAATGTCCAAACTTTCATTAAACTCCATTCAGCCAAGTTTTAACAATTAATTGATCTAACTGAAAAAAAAACGGAAAAAATACACAATCAATGCAACATATTTTAGTATATATCCTAAATACCAGATTTAATTAACTACAATTCGGCCTGAGAAGCATTGCTACTTGAATCATTTCTAAACGTTTGCTGGGACAAGATTTTACCAGGAACAAAATAAAAATAAACAAAATAATTCAGGTCGTTTTGACCTGAATGAAATGAAAACTGAGAAGGCTCAAGAAATTTTGTTAAGGATTACAAATTCCTATAAAAATTCGAATAAAACCCAGGAAAAACATGCGTAGGTAAGGGAGGGTGGACCAACCGACAGACAAAAGATCTAATAGGCAAACGAATTCTGCGAAACAGACCTAAAAACGATGACGCACATGAAAGCAATCGTATTTCTAAGGAGAGACAACTCTTACTTCCGATTCAGTATTTATGATGCCTGGTTAAATAGAATTAAGTATGAACTTCTCGTGCAATGCGAGCATTTTTTTCAACCCTGAGCACTTCAAATTCCAGAAAGAAAATAAACATTAACATGAATACTAAATATGAAGGGACATTCATAAAATTTCCATTTGGGATTCCTCGTTTAAATTCTATATTCGTGATATAAGAAATTCCTTTTCATAAACGCGACAGTAATAATCATAAAATGAGCATTTTATCATCATTGCATGTCCGAGTTTGCGGTAGCGTGTAGTGTCAAATACACGCACACCAAAAGCGATGCATAACTCAAGCTGACAGCAAGAATTAAACATGACAGAATATCTGTCCCTTCTGTAAAGCTGGTTTTGACTTTCTTTTCCAATAAACAGCAAGTATTTACGAAACAAGTTCTAGTGACACATCTGACAAATGTAATACGTAGTTCACGTGGATATGCAATTGCATGTAATCAGTGCCGGTAGAAATTACAAGAGTGTAGCACGTGGACTATTTCGTTCGCCTGCCACATTATTAATAATAATCCCCATGAAGGTCTTTACTTACCAACTGATGATATTTATGTAACAACTGCCATGTCTACTTAGCTAAGGTATACACTTAACTGAGAAACATGAAACATATATCCCGTCCCTTAATCCTAACCTAGATGGCGATTCGATGGCACTGGGATTGGTAGGAATTAAAAGTTAAGGCAACCAAGGACGCGACAGTATATTATACCTGGTAAACGTTTGTGTGTGATAAAATTCTGAGTTTATGAGAGGATAATCCCTGTCACCTTCGAGTGAGATTTGCTGAATCATTAAGCAGCTCATGTCCGGTCTTATAGGGAAGAGGTAGGGATTTTTTTCCCCCAGAAACTCGGGTGTTTCATCCCGAATAAACAGACAAATCAGTCATACGAACACATGCAATTTACAGACATAATACATGGGTTTCAGAACCTTAGTTGCTTCGGCCGTAAATCCAAAACAACAACAAACACTTACAAAATTTCTTCACTTTAGACAGCATTCAAACGACAGTGATCTAGCTACATCTTGTACTTGAAGAAATAGCACAAAACCTGTGCCAGTTTCAGCATGACTGTGCAGAAACCAACGATGGAAAACCTAATCGATCAAATTTATTCGATGGTAAGCAAAAGCTTCTTGGTAAGATATTGTGAACAATTTAGCTTAAGAGTTGGACGCAGAATACATGAGTACCACATTTTGCAAAGAGCATTCTCTTTATTTCATAGTATAACCAGAGTTACGTTAAAGTAACATGTTTATGTACTCAGAAATGGAGAGGAGTATTATCACTAGAAGGGAAAGTTCAGTCAGGCATCCTATTGCCATCCTTCCGTTTTCTTCACTTATTCATTTTCTATCATTTCTATTCATTGCGTACTGAAGATTGAAATTAGCACGAGGACTGTATTATTAATTATCCCTAAATATTTAATTTGGTGAATTTATTAAAGTCGTTCTAATGAAAATAAATAATTATTATCGGGAAACATATTTTCTGAATAACTGTGGTTAAGACATCTGATGTCTAATAGAATATCCATCTTCTTATTCTTCACGGGGAAATAAAAATGTCCGGTTTATTGAAAATAATTTTAACTTCAACACGATGTGAAATATGAATAAATTTGAATATGAATAAATTAAAATGAATAAATTTTAAATTGTTCTCCAATTATTCCCAGACGATGAGACAACATCTATAGGATAAATGAACAATAGTTGTTGGTTATTTGTCAGAAACCTAATTACAAAAAAAAATTGGTATTTGTTTCGGCAATGAATCGTAGAAATTTCCTAATTTAAACAATGATATCACAGTATAATATAACACATTTTGATGGAATGTAAAACAGAACAGAATGAAAATTGATTTTGGTCATGACGTGCATGACAATACGGATAAACATTGAGAATGGAAATGCTTAGTGTTCCTTATGCTTAAATACTGCCAATCACGAGTGATCAGTAGAATATAAATATAATGTGATTTAACAGATTTTATACAAACACACAGTATGTATATATATATATATATATATATGGTTTCCGCCCACAAATCCATAAACTGTGTCTAGAGACCAAACATCGAACTTTCTTTAAATCACTTTAGCACTCCAATAAGCAGGACAGCTGTCACCGGACGATGAAATCCATTTCTTACCTAAAGACAATCAAAAGCATTCATCCCCCCCCCCTGTATGGCCTGTGGTTTGAGAGTGGTAAGCTAACCACTTGGACAACCAGACCAGAAACTTATGTGTAAAGTTACTGATCTCTCACATAGTCAATTAGCGTTTATACATAATTGAGCTGGAATGGCCATTTATGAACATATTTTACGCTTTATTGAACCCCAATTTTTAAGAAGAAAATCTGCCAATGAACTATCTGGAAAAGTTCTCCTTCAAAGAGAAACATGGCTGAGGAAGACCAAGTGGTTTTTATGTTAATAAAAAAATTCGTTATCGAATTAGTTCTATACATTAGATGTAAAGACATTTCCACAATACGTATAAATAATATTCATTATCGTCATGCAATTAAATGTACGAAATATTATATTTCATTTGTAATGAAAAATGTTAAATCTTCCTAGTCAAAATGTGAGTGAAAAGATTTAAAAAAAACGACAATCAGTTTGTAGACTAATATTCTTAACTTTCAACTCAGAAAAGGATTCTGCTTTCGATTATTTTTTAGAGCTCAAAAATTTAATATTAAAATAATGGAAACCTTAACAAACTTAATATGATTCAATTATTTGTAATCTAGATTTATTTTATTTAGTGGAATGAGAAGATATGAAACATATCCTTATAGTAATGGAAATATTTTATTATTGTAACATTTGCTCTTTTCTTACACAGTCTTCAAAGTTTGAAATTCACTCTCTCCTGAGGCCAATCGCAAACCCTTCAAGCTCTTTCGCTACTCCACTGAAAAGGAGGCGGGGGGCAATATTGGTTAATAGTACTTTTAAATTTTTCATGAGTACAAAAAAAAATGTACGATCATTTCAGGTGATATCATTAGATAAATTTCAGGAGAGAAATTTACCATCTTCCACCTAAAGGCAGCGGGTTCGAAGAAGTGTCTTTCTTGGTTGGATCGTAGCATGCGAACTCTTCGGCCAAACAGGCAGGCAAATACCGTGCAGTCCAAAAATACCACATGTACCGATAAAAAGTTAAATACCTATACTCCCTATAAGTAGATTCACTCTAATTGGATAGCTGAGCAATGGAACGAACGTTTGCGGAATGATGAGCAGTGTTACAAATTCTTTAGGTGTAATAAAATTTTGAGACTGCTGAAGAACATTAAATGCAGTGCTTTGTCACAACAATGAAATTTGGAGGAGGATGATCTTATAAGATAGATCACTTTGCCTGATGATAGACCACAGATGCCAACTAGCAGATGTTTCGACTGCTACATTTTGGACACTTTCTTCCTAACCACACTATTTGGCATTCATGGAAAGCTATACACAAAGCGAAGGTCGTACCCAACGGTTTTTTGAAGATAAAAATGTTAATTTCTCTAGAAACTCCCCCCCCCCCCCAAAAAAAAAAACAGAATAGGACGTCAATGCAATGAGACTGAAGTAAGATCACAACCAACAATTTCTAACGAGTAGCAGAACAAAACACAAGCTCTTTGCTGTAATAACATGCTGTAGTGTCGTAGTAAAAGAGCTGAGAGTGATATTAAGCTTAAAAGGAAGTTTGGTTTGGTTGTAATTCCCACCGAAGAGACTACGAATATGAAGCCAGTATATCTGTTATCTGAGCGTGCTTTCCGATTGGTACACCTGTTTTAAGGAGTGAAACTATCATCACTTCTGCGTTATTCCCTAACTCACATACACCTGAGAAAGCCATTATAAATGTTTCTTGTATTCTATATGTAATTCGAATTAGGGTCTTTCCATCGAAGTTATATCTCACGTCATCTTAGCGACTGCACTACGTGGCGCATAAACGATTTTTGGAGAGCATTTTTTTTTTTTTTTTTTGTTGGTGCTACTGATATCTGAATTCTTTTGAGACTATAGTGTATATTAACTAATACTTCTTTATTTATTTTTAATTTGTTTCGGATCCCTAGCATAACAAAGAAAATCACTGCAGACTAAAATGCTCTCTTTATTCTAAAAATTGAATATTAGACAATCTGAAAATTTTTTGAAATTGACAGTGTTTACCGAAAGAAAAAAGATCTCCCTTGTTTCTAATCTGCAAATACAGCGAAAAATAAGGCCATTGCGTTTAATAGTTGTTACTGTAAATACGAGCACATATTAGAAAATGCTTCTGGGAGTGCGTGTCATAAATGTAAAGATTATTTGCCGCTTGTGCATGTGTAAACTACGCATACCGCCCCTAAGGTGAATATTTTAAAGTTGGTACTCATAAATCACCTTTTTATCGGCGAACATAGTAGAGAATAAAATAATTGACTAAAATATTTTTCATATATATTTAAATTAAGTTTTTATGTTTTTGAGGATTAAAGGATAGCGCATGCAACGGTTTTATAGTTCTAGTGTGTACGTTTTTCCTCCGATGGAGTCAACAATCATGTACATTATATGTGCACAGATTTAGTTTAAGAGACGTGCACAGTTATTTTCAATCATCATTTGGATACAAGAAAACTCCAGTATTATTTAAATGCTCGAGATCTGAAGTTGTTTTTAGGAGCTCGTTAAAATATTCTAGGATAAAATTTAATCAGAATATTAGACACATGCTCTATTTGACTTTCTACAAATTTTCAATTCCGACGTTTTATTATAACGACATATGGCCAGCTATTTTTCCATACGATTATCTCAAAATCGGTATGATTAATAAAAAAGTGGGCAGTCTTTGCAATGTTACCGGTATTAAGAATCTATGTTAATAATAAAGGAACAGTAGTTCTGACCTTCTTAGTATGGTATATTTAATTTCATGGAATAACTTATATGCATCAATAACTTACATGCATATAAGTTATTGAAAACATAAGAGATCCTACTAAATTGATTCACTACATTATGATACAGTGAATCATAAACATGATTTAGTAGTAATTATTGATCGTTTTCATGACATTTAATGTTTGGACAATTCGTTTAATATTTAGCAACAATTTTAAAATTAGTAGATTGGAAATATTTCTCCCTGTTGAATATTTTGCCCTAGTAATACCTTTATCATTTAGAAGAAACAAATACAAGATTTGTGCTTATTTGAAGAAATCAAATATAAGATTTGTATTTGCACTGTGTTTTATAATACTGTTTTTTTTATTTTTAAAATCAATCTTTTGGTCGCTCAGCTTTAATAAATACGAATTTGTATTTGAGGAAATAACGTAGTGCATTAGTTGATCAATGCAGACTTGCCAAAAACACATTCTTACTGACTGCATGCAGTCTATTTTATTTATCTTTGTTCTATTTATCTGATTATTTTTATGAACCGAATAAATATAATGCAACATTTATTCCTGGGCTCACATTTTCCCTATCGTTCTGCACTTGTAAAGTCGACAAATCAGATAAAATGCATACTTGGTAATAATAACTTAATAGCACATCTGAAAGGTGAAACCTAAATGGATTAGTGAAAGGTGTAACAGCGTCTACAAGCATTTGTGGACGAGATGGGGGAGGGGAATATAAATGCTAACTAATCTGTGTTTGAAATCCTGGTATTATTTCTACTTTGTGATATTTGTCTGTAACATGTCCAAATCTTGTTTTGTAGCACAGATTAATTTCTATTCCGCTGAATAAATGGAATCATTAATTTTCAACACAATTCAAGGTGGACTGAATGTATGGAGCTTTCTCAATTGAAGATTCTCAGTTGACAGCAGCTAATCAGGACGTACATTACAGAGGTGAATTAATGGATTTCGAGAAAAGAGACGCAATCTGAGAAGCAAACAAAACCGTTCACGTCTATCTCTCTCAACAATATTTGCTACTGAAGGTGAAAATCTCATTACGTGATTAATCGAATTTCATTGTGCAAGCTATTTTATTTAGATGGTATATAGGCTGGATATGAGCTAATTCTAGGAGTAACTGACCTTTATTATTTTACTGCATGGTGAGCTTTAAAGTATGAACTGAGATAATTGCTATTTGGAATATCTATCATAGGAATTTACAGCGAAAAAAAAATTTCGACTTCACAATATACCTTACATTCAAAAGACCGTTTTAGCATTACGTTGTGTAAGCTACATGCATAGGCTTCACAATATGAGAAACCGTTAACAATAATGACTCATTTCTATCATATTAAGGCTTCTGACTAGTTACATAAAGTGATTATCATATTCTAATATCATTATTTGCAAACTATCCTTATAAGAGGCATATTAGTATCGGAGACTTAGAGTAATTTTGTGAAAGCTAAAGAAATTTATCCTCGTTATGTTTTTCTTTTAAACCTCGCTGTACATTATTTGAATGTTATTAGCATATCTAAATATTTTAGCACAGGTTACATGTAACTTAGTTTCAGCGTAGCGAGTTATTATGAACAATTAAACTAGTAACCAATCCACAGGTTTCGTCCCAAAACTTTGATTACTTCTGAGCTTTCCTGTGAAAGGAGAAGAATGAGTATCTTAAGAAAAAATTAGAGTATCTCCAGTTGCACCTAAACAGAAAGACATATCAATGGTGAAATGATATATATCATGTTTTCTTTTTTTTAATTTAATTTAATTTATTGGCAAGCAGGTTGCACGATTAGGTCAACACTTCCTTTTAAGTAGCTGAAATTGGAGAGCTCATATGTACTTCTCATCGGAGTGCATTTCTCACGTATGTGAAATTGATCTCAATATATCGAGAGAATGCGCTTCTCTACGGTACTAGATAAAACACTACAATACTTTGTGGAGGGGAGGACTTATTGAACTATATGGCGTTTAATTTGGTATTCGCTTCCAGTATTGGTCCTCAAAGTATTTATTTTAAATTTTTAATGCATTGTCAGAGATGTGGCACAAAAGTAAAATAAATAAATCGCTATAGAAGATAGCGCCCCAGCTGTATGCTTTTGTATACAAACTTTCAAACCTTCCAATAATAGTCAACTGATCATTACATGGCTTTTCTAGGCAGTAAATAACGGTCACAGTACATATCAACAGAGCACTGCTTAAGTAAACCTTTACAGTATCTACATAGCTCATAAAATAAAACAAAACGCTCTAAATTGTATAACGTCGAATTAGGTCATGTTTCTGAAAGGAGAGGTTCTGCCGTCCTGATTAACATTTGTAAACTTATGATACATCCGTACCGCGGCTACGTGGTAGTGTTTTTTATTTGAATTTTTTACATGTTCCGGAAACCCTGCTCTAGTGACCAAACATGGAACTTTTCTAGCCACTTCAGGCCTCCAATATGATCACAAACATCTCCATACCTACAGCAGGATTCGAATCCGTAGCATGCTAGTTAGAGAGGGGATATGCTTGTTTAACCACTCGATCCATCAGGCCGGCAAATGAAAGACTACTTGAGTTAGTATTCAGGGAAAAAAATAAAACTGAAAACGAAAAAAAAAAACACCACCACTCCATTTTGTTTAGGTCTAGTGAATATAATAATCTCTTAAGCCCATTATAATAAAATTATATAACAAACTGTTATAATAAAACTATACTCTAGCTAACAATGAAGTAAAATTATTGCATTTCCGGAGTGCGATATCGCGTTATCAGGCTAAGCTAAATAGAGATGGTATCATAAGAATAATTATTAATATCCAATATACCCATTTTATTACCGCATACAATACTCTCTTGGGTATCATCATCACGCATCCCTATTATTTTAAGTGCATACAAACAATAAGTTGCATATTCGTAACGAACGTAAACTTGTAACAGGGAAATTTGTGTGTGTGTGTGTGTGTGTGTGTGTGTGTGTGTTCTCTCTCTCTCACACACCAAATATTTTAATATCTCGTGAGAATATCGGATGCCCGTTATTATGTAAAATGATTTACCTGCTGAAATTGTAAAATTAAGATAATGGTTAGTTCAATTTAGCTCATAAAATAACAAAGACATGCATCAGCTGGCATTTCGGATTCCTAAGATCTATAGTAAATGCAATCGATTCGATATGTAAACTATAATTAATAAAATTTCGAATTCTTCGTATATGAATTAAAAGCAGAAACAATTAATCAAAATGAAGTCTTATACTACGTGGCAATTAGTTTCGATAACTATATTGCTAAGTATTAAATTCTCAAAAATTAATAACAGTTGTATTCTGCAAAGTATATAAAACACTGGAATGACAAAATGGGGACTTGTAATTACCAAATCTAACACCAAGTATTTTTGCTTAAATGAAATTAAGAAAAAAAAGTAGCTGAGACTAATAGAATTTACTTTGTTATTGTAGCCTTTGTCAAGGATGGATACCGGAGCATTTTTTTTTAACATACATTACAGAAATTAAAAAGAAAGAATGAATATGCCTTCCAGAAATGGGCGATTTCTAACATTTTTTTGGCATTTGAATTATAATTCAAGTATTTCAATTACACTTTCGGGATAGTTTCGAGAAATGTAAACATTTGTTAAGAGGTGATCGCTAATTTAATCCAAAGATGCCAACGAAGAAACTTTATTTGCATTTGAAGGAATTTTACTCATCTTTGTGTGCCGCTCTTTTATCTTCTTCATTGTTGTGTTTGCACTTTTTTTTCCTTCTTATTCCAAGTTTGTAAATGTGACGTGCAGTTCTTTTGACATTTTAACTTTCCTCTCTCCTTCCTTCTCCTTTCTTGGATTTTTCGCAATCTCATCTTCTCTACTTACCCTGTTTTTTATCTAATAAACACTGCAGGAGGAATATTTCACTTGTGAATTTAATGTTACGGTAACGATTACTGCAGAGAAGGATTTTGCCATTAAAAACAAGTAAAGATTCTTTAATATCAAGAAACCTATTTGAGAGTAGTCCAATCAGGTGTGAAATTCAAAAAGACATTTCTTCAGACGTTTGTATACATAATCTTAGCATGCAGAATAGAAGATAATAAAATGTTAAGTCGTGTTCATCTTTATGCTCTTCGCAACAGGAAGCTATATAACCTGAAAAATTCTGTGTCTCGTTCCTTTAGTTTATCCACAAATATTTTAATAACTTTTTTAAATTATTTAGTTGGTAATTAAAATGCCTATACCTTAAAAGATATACATAAAGCGTAAACAAAGGTTTCAATAATTTAAGCGCAAATGACATTTCTAAGCAAATATTATTAAAATAATTTTCTCAAAATTCTCTTATACAAAAAGTTTTAAAATAAGCAGACTAATGCGATCCCACAGTTTCTATACGAGTATATGATCCGTTAATTATTATATTTGTGTATAAATATTATATATATATATATATATATATATATATTTTTTTTTAAATGTAATTAATAAACTTTTTTTTTCCAAGAGTGGAAGAGGAGGGGATGCTCATTTCGTACACTGGTTGTTCTGCAGACATAAAATACTGCATTAATTGTCTAAAATCCCTAATTAGGGCTCAACCTGTCTCGGACGGACGAGAAGTTAATGGCATGGAACAATGATGTTTGGTATTCATTACGCCTCAAGTCAAAAGAATTAGAAGTTCATTTTTTTTTCAATAACTGCTTATGTTAGCATTTACGTTGACTTCAGTTTTTAACTATATCCTACATGGGAAACATCATCATCATCGATATCCAGATATGTATTCTCAAGGGTGTTCAAGGCTGCTATGACAGCACTACATGATTAAATTTACATTATTATTAATCTCCTATCAACGATATTTCTCCAAATCAGTCTGTTACTTATCAGTACTCCAATATAATCGTATCTAACATTTTGTTCTTTTCATGTATTTCTGACTGAATCCATCCACCTAGACCTTCGTCTACCTCCGGGTCTCTTTCCTGCCATCTTGGCATCAAACACCTGCTTTGCTAACCTTTCCTTACCATTCTATTTAAGTAGTCATACCATACCACCTTAGATTAACTCTACTCACATTCTTGAATGCTGACAAGTTCTTTTGTAATATCTTCATTTTTGATATGATTCTACTATTGATGAAATCCGTTCACTCTCCCAATTTTTCTCAGAATTCTCATATCTGTGGCCTCTAAGCTTTGATTTTTTCTAAGCCAACTTTCATATCCATATTTTATAACTGGTTTATAAACAAGTAACTTTCTCTTATTCCATAAAAATTTATCCAATTGGCTTCCCCACCATATCAGCTTTGGAAACATGAAATGGTTTATACATTTTTCTATGTTTAATTTTTTTAAACAAAAATCTGATTTAACACTGTTTTTATCAGAAACGTCAAATCGAAGATATGAAGTGCACTTAATGCTACTACGTTGACGCAAGGTATATTATTATTTGCTCTTTCGATATGTGCACAGTTAACGTGTTTTTTTTTTTGTATTATTATTATTTCATAGCATCTAACATACGCTAACCATGGGGTCTAGTAGTCATATACAGATGTATTTTCATCTTTGGCTCAATTATCCAAAGTGCGAAAAGGAATGCTAGAATCGCTTTTGAATGATTTATGCTTTGACAGCATCTGGAGATGTTTCTTCTTTCATATTTAGTTTTAACAAAAAAAGTTTTTAAAAAAAGAGATAAACAAATATAGACAAAAAGTGAATAATAAAAATACAAACACACAATTTGGAGATCACATAGTCCAGTTTCGTAGCTGTATATAATTTTAGACATTACTGGTCGTGTACTGGTCATTTCATCTTCCCCTTACGTGTTAAATTCACTGGTCTGTCACGATAGACTAGTTTCATATAAACGTAATTAATGTCATGACAGAATAACCAATTATATTTTACACAATAGACTATGTAGATAGGATTGAGTGATTCTACATAATCAAATCCTATATAGACGGAACTGGACTATGTAAGCTGATTATCTTCAGGGATGAAAAACCTGAGTCTGTAAACTCAAGTTCTTTATCTCGCAAGATAATCAGCCAGAACACAACGTTCCGGGAAAACTCGGAGAAAATTCTCCGCCGCCGTATGAGAACGGCTCATTTATTCACCTTCACTTGAAAAGTTCTTATAAAAAAGGCGCTCTTCAAATTCCTTAGCGGAATTCAAACCCAGATCTTTCCAAACCAAAACCATCGTTATTAACAACTGAGTAATGAAAGTTCATTCCAGTTACTTAACAGTAAAGTATCTGCATAGTTTTTTTCCTACTACGTCTCTCTGTTTAATGGGTCGCGATTGGAAATTACGGCAACTAACTCTGCATTCTCTGCACGTGACTGGCTAACTCATCTTCAGCTGTAGAAGTTTTTCAGACTCGGGTTTTTTCCAATGGTCATTCATTACCGACTGAGCCTTAGAGACCCCAGTTTGCAGTTAATGTGTTTTATTTCAATATTTAAATTGTATTATTAAACAGATAGTTATCGTGGAAATTTCTTGCGTAGGTCAACAAAAATCTAATACTATATTCTTTGATTAATCTCCTGATTATGACCGAACGAAGCAGAACAGTTTTTACAGTTACAAGATTCTACATACAACACACACACACACACACACTCTCTCTCTCTCTCTCTCTGCAGTGTATAATTCGAATGATCTCGAATAATTTTATAATTTAGGTATTAAAAGATGTGACTCGAAAAATTTTAGTAGATCCCAAAAAGTAAATATCATCAGAATTCAATCAGCCATGGCAGCTTTGTTGTGTATACTGATGAACAGACAAGAGGGCCCCGCCAACAGTTGCGTATATGTTTCATGTAGTTGAGAGGATAGTAATATCTACAGTTCAAAAACAATTGCAGTAATTAGTATTTACGTTATATCTATCCGCAAATGGCTGAAAAACTATAGTCAATTAGGATCGTTGAGTGAAACAAAGGCTAACTGGGAACCTTTCTAAGAATGATACAGTCCTGCCGGAACCGTTTCCCGGGTAATCTCTAGATCCAAACACGACCATCAGAGTGAAACATTTGGAATCGTGATTCGTCAATCTACAGAACCCTTTTTCGATCATCTTTGGTCCACGAACGGTGTGAAGGACACTAGTCTTACACAAACAAATATTCTTTGATAGGAATATTTCTTATCAAAGGGGGAAAAGAAGAAAATACTTAGATATGAAAGAGCTCAACACCATTAAAATTTAGATACATAGCAAGAGAAATAGCATTTTTTTTGATATTTTAAATACAAGGGAGTTTTAAAAATATCCATAGGCATTCTAAAGTGAAGAACGTTATTCTAAAAAATGCATGTGTGACAATATATTCTAAAAAATGCATGTGTGACAATATATTCTAAAAAATGCATGTGTGACAATATATATATAAGTAGAAAATATTTTACCTTGGGTATAATAAATGTATAAAAAATCTTAGCATTTTTATTAAATAAAAATGCTAAGATTTTTATTTAACAAGGTTAAAACACCTTATGGTAACTTGTTCTGGTAAAATACTTATAAGCTCTATATTACTAAAATCTTGGTATTCCTGGCTCCCACTGATGAGACCTCCATAAAGGTCAAAACCGGTCTTTAATACATAGCATCATATATCTCAAGGAGATGGGCTGTGCATTAAGGGTAAATATTAAGAATAGTGATCAGATCTTATTCTACTTTTACCATGAGTTGCATTGACTTGCACTACTTTGAGGGTCAGCTAGACTTCCAATACGTGCAGGCGCAAACTTGACATGTTTGTCTGTTTGTTTACTTGGGAAATGGAGTAAAACCAGGTTTAAAATAGCTTGGTATCTTTAACATTATATATATATATATATATATATATATATATATATATATTTACTTCTTACACTTGTACTCGTCAGCCTGGGACCAAAAACAAAATTTACAAAAACCTAAGAAATCTCTTTATTTGCATGATGATGAATATGAATATTAGCGTGCATGAAAAATAACCGTACAAAGAGCATGCGAATAACAAATTGTGTTGAAAAATATTGTAGCTCCTGTATTCTAAGGGGAAAAAAAACAGCTACTGATGTGCAATGGGTTTCACAGAGACGGACATCACGTTATGCTCCATTGCAGTAGATAATGCGTTTGTATGGTGAATGGACAACTTCCTCTCCCCCTAACTAAGAACGGGGTGGTTTTTTTTTTTTTTTTTTAATGAGAAAACGGAAACATAAGAATAACACGCCGCTGCTACTACACACTATAAGTCTGAAAACTTTCTATCCCATTTCTAAAGCTGCATTTTTTTCTGTTTTCTAATTCATTTCACCATTAGGCCAAAAGTCCACCAAACTAGTATTTTTCAAGCATATCCATGAGCTACCCTCTTCGCCAACACTCACTACAATACCAAATGGAGTGACACATTTGAAAATTCTTCTATGCGAGCCACTACTTACTGCCTTTCGGTTTATTGTATAAATGTAATGATGTCGCTGCTCCCTTCACTATATGAAATAAATTAAAACTCAAATATTTACAGTTTCTCCACTCAATATCGCTTTTTCCCCTTCACGGATATCAACATAAGCAGACAACAAATTAAACTGCAATAGCAGAGAATTAATAGAAAAAGAATATTCGGAACACTGCCAACGAAGAGTAAATGGCAGAATTCCCTCGGAAATTCACTTAGATGGAAAAAATAAAATAAAATAAAATAAAATTCTCCAAACCGATTAATGGGAGTTCAACTTCCTTATACCCGAAAAAAAAAACAGCTCTGAGATTTCACCGATAAGTGAAAGTACACAAAACTTATGTTTGCAAGCACCCACTGGAAATGGGAAAAAAAATTCGAGTGAACTGCCAAGTAGCACAGCTGGATACCCGGTCGTTTGGCGAGGGAGGGGGGGGGAAATCTCAATAACACATATGGCCGTATACATTTGACAGTAGATCTATTTACTTTGGGCGGTTACTGAAGGTACAGAGCATAAAAACTAATGCCTTAAAAATATAAGGATGCTTTTGTTTTGCATTGATACTAAATTACAACAAAAACTGTCGCAGTATGTGAATAAAGACTGACTGAAGGATCGAGAGCTCGTGACCAGGGGCAGCTCGTGCATAGGCACTGCGGAACTGCAACACCCCCGATTTTTCTCGATATATAAATATATTTATTACTTTATTTAAATTTGCTTGTAATATTTATTTTTATCATCAACGATCTTATACAATTCTCTTATTTTGTATAAATAATAATAAAAATCCATCTTGTAGCACTTAGATTTAGGAGGGCGAAGGACGCTAGCAGCACTGTGTTTACCACAGTGTCATATTGCTACGAGGACAAGCATATGAACGTCATAGTGAGATGCGAGCTATTAGCGTAATGCGGCACTGTCCGTCGAGCAGTTCCACTGTTGTTTATGTGCAGTTTGCACCAGTAGTAAAGTGTTCGTAGTGCTTATTGTGTTTACTCCGTCTCTTTAAATATTTGGACATTACAATTAAAGGATTTAATTTTAATGTCCAAAAATTGTAAATCCATTCCTTTAATTACAATTAAACGAATGGATTTTATTTTTAAGTAATTTTGAATTATACTAAACTGTATAATTTTATCGATAAAAAGTATTTTTTCGTGAAACAATACAAGAGGAATATATATTTTATTTTTAAGTGATTTTGAATTATACCAAACTGTATATTTTATCGATAATAAACAATATTTTTTCATGTTTAATTTTTATTTTTTATTATTTTTTTGTTGTAATTTTACCATAATTTTGATATTTTATCCAAACACGTATACACTGTACTTACAATGTGTATGCGTATATTTCGAAAGTTGTAGCAACCCCACGATTTCAAGCCACGAGCCGCCACTACTCGTGACCTAGTTTATGTTCTTGGCGTATTTAATAAGCCAGAAGGAAAATAACGGCTGGGTCGGGAAATATGCATAACCCATTTGAGACCCATAGAGAAATAATTTATTCAAATAGGAATTTTTCGTTACCACAGACATACCACATTTTAACCTGAGGTTGACTTGCATGAAGTGAAGTGTGATATCCTTATTTCAATAAATGGTAATTTTTAAGAACTAAAATAGTATATCTCACCTGTAAGAAAACCAGTGATATTAATTGAGATTTCAAGATTTAAATTTTTTAAAATTTATTTAAAAAAAAATATTGATAAAGTAATCTTTTCCAAAAACTCAAATTTCATCAACTGGTACCGAGAAAAATTTCTAAGATGTTAGTATATGATAAGTAAACTTAACAATAACTGCTCTAATGATCTTAATTACAATATTATAATGTATAATACTTATTCATTATAATTATATTTTATGCAGTTATTATATTCACATTACAAACACGTACATCCAACGTAGTGAATATGATCTATATGACCTCTAGATCTATGTTAAAACACAAAGATTATAAAAACATAGTACGAAGGCTCAGGAGAAACGGAACCTGAATGCAAATATTCCGCCGCTGAATAAAGAACGATTTTTGATATTCACATTTAGTTTAGGCAGTTAAACGCCTACATACACCGAATAGATACACATCAGACAAAAAAATCGAATCATAGAGGTCGGATGATAAAATAACACAAATGGCACCCATATTTGTTCTTAGTATGTAAACAATACTGATGTCTAAAAATGTGAATGACATCCCTTATAACAGCAGTATTATTATGTTTGGACGGTAATATATTTGAAGTGAAGGATATTAGCTTCGTATTTATTATTTTTACAATGGTAATGTTCTCCTACACAAGCAAACAGAAACCAAACGTTCTCGTTTAAATTTCCCCAAATAATAGTTGAAATTTGAAAACAGTGTCCAGATTGCCGTACATTTTTGATATAACAAAAAAATATAAACGCATGTAAGATATATTTCTCAAGATATGAGAGGTATTTCTGAATAAAATATCTGAAAATGAACGAAAACCTATTAACAATGAATTTAGGAATACTTGTGAAAACGCCATCGCAGTGCATGCTTTACATTAATGAATATCTTTTAACCATCCTGCTGTCACAAGTGCACCCGTGATAAATTCACCATCGAAAATTTACGGGTAGAGACCGAAAAGAATCGTCCGGATCCCCTTAAAACCAACGAAATGTTGACAGTACATTTTGAGGAATCTTAATGACACTATTTGGGTTGGACCCGGAGGCGGCTAGCAAATTGCGCTACATACCACAGATGAGTGGTACAACGGCAAGCGACAAAAATTGCACTCTATTTCATTAGCAACGGGAATGTTTAATGACCAGTATTTCAAAGATTAAATGATGCAACGTTTTAATAAAGCAACTCGACACAAATGGGAAATAGTGGCCTTTATTAACCCCTGTTTCCAACAGACTTTAGTCAGGTGTCCTCAAAAGAGACTTCTTGTAATGTATTTTGACATACCACCTATAGATCAAAGAAAACTAAGCCTTTACTTCCACATGACTTGAAATCCACTAAACTAAAGATCATAACCTTTATGCTTTGTACTGTTTTGTTTGCATCCTTTGGACTCCAAAACTCACATATCCATGGTTGCAAGTAAAATACTCGAATCCATTTCTAAATCCGCGAAACTACTTTGCATTTCCTGAAGTGAGAGTAATTTGATTTGAGACAAAGCAAATTATAACAAATTACTCTCCATAAAACCTCTCCTATATTTATATTTGTCTTTAAAGCTTTCAGAATAGGATTATGTTTAAGTCATTTTGCGGCGTTGCGCGAGTTATATTATGTAGACTCTTCCACTAACATGGAATATTTAATTAAGAAACCTGATTCAAAATATAGCGATGTTATCACAACACATACTGGAGACAGCTAACCTACAGTTAATCGCAAATACTGCTGTACAAATTCAAAACCTATTATATTTAATTCAGTTATAAAATTATTATAATAACCTCAATAGATAAAACAAAGAAAAACACTTTTTATTTCGGTAAATACTGTTGACAACCACGCATCTTTTGAAAATTATTTTCGCGTATTATATCACTTTCTCTACACACACACACACACACACATCAGAATGCTTTAATTTTTTTTTTTAGAAAACACTAAGAATGCCTAAGATTTCTTTCAGCAAACAGAGAGATTGGAATTCACAAAATAAATACTGAAGAAAGATTTGGAAAGTATTTGCAAGCGTTGCATTCCAAGGTAAGGCAGCTTTGAAAACAGAATATTCCCGTCTTAACTGAGGTTCTCTTGCTTTTTGTCTATCTCCAATCGTTTCAATGCTAGCGAGATTCATATAGGGAACTCAGCAAACAACACTAAAGTGCAAAAGATATATCTTTTCTAAACGCTATGTTGGACGAAGAAAAGCGGCAAGTTTTATTTTACTATTTCGAAGCGGAAATAATGTCTACAAGTGCAAATTCAGAGCCTGTCCAAGAGATATAATGTTATTATACTGTACGGAAGCAAAGATCCAAGCTAACACAAGATGTACGAGAATATTGACAGCTTCAAGGAATTCATCAAATATGCAGCAAAATATATGAAACCTTTCTCCCTCGAGTTCATATAGGTCTGAATATCAAAGTGGTTATCGATTTATATGAATTCTTAAAAGCGCAAGTATAAGCACAGTGAATAATCATTCACTCACTATGCGAAATGCAGAAAATGGTAATTAAACAGAAAATTCTAAAATTGAGACGGAAACATAAGAACAAAATCTTATAACAAAATGCCACTATTTATCTTCAGTATACATAAAGCTGCTCAAACAAAAGAAGAAACATTTCAAGGATGAAATGTAAATCTTTTTCTATTCGTAGTAGTTTAATCTTGCGTAATTTATGAGTTCTATATTGAAATTACTTTGCGGAAATATTATAATTCTATCTTCGGAGGTTTAGCATTCTTGGCGATGTGAGCAATTCGATTACAGACTTCCTACCTGAATAAGTAATAAATCCATTTTGTTCTGTGGAGGAGTTTTCTCCAAGCTACTTCAGTGTATAAAAGGAAGAATGCGCAAGGCGCGATAGTTTTTTTTTAAAGTATTCCCCAAGAACAAAATCTCCTTGGACAGAAGTCTGTCCCTGTCGACGAAGTGGGGATCAGTGTTTAGAGGCAATACCAGTCGATGTTTGATTCGGTTTGTCATGTGGCACAGCTGATAAGTGAGAAGCTAAAAGTAAATTTTTACATAACTGTTAAAGGCAACTGAAATGGCACGCAGTAAATATGTACAGTTGGGAGTTTACTTTGACAATGATAATTTCTGACCGTCTTTTAATTCAATGTTAATAATATATAAAGGGAAACATTTAAAGAGATGAATGACATCATTGAATCAAAGAAATGAAGCTAAACAGACATTTTGGGAAGGCTACTGAGTTCTTAAATTATGAATGAAATGGTGGTTCAAAACGTTATGGATGCAATATGAAAAAAAAAAGTTTAAAGCATAATTGTCTGGCGTGTAAAGAACAAAATCATTACTACATACTCTTAACGTACCATAGCTGCACTAAGATGGGATACAATTAATAAGATGGAGTAGACCTTTCTGCTGCAGAATAAAACGATTCACCAAGTGGCAAAGTTTTATCTGTTGTACAATGATATTGCCAAGTACTCTTCTCCACTGCTCGCCTGATTATTGTAGAGTAGTTATGGTAAATTTTACAACATGTAAGGTCTTTTACATAGACAACTTCTCCTTTCCAAATGATGGTCCCTGATTGCAAGTACGGAGTTTTGTAATGTCAGCAAGAAGTCAAACAACATTTCTGCATTATTTGTTTCTAATTATCATAATTTCTATTTATTTATTAATAATAAATGACTTATCAATCATTAATTTATTATCATACACAATAATACAATCGTTACTATTATTCAGCTTCTCCAACAATCCTAAGTCTATTAAAAAGCTATATGTAAAGACGGAGGTTGATGTGAAGACAACTATTAAATTCGTTGGGATGATTGTTGGTCAATACTATTCCTCCTTGCCCAAACTACTATAAAATCTTGTACTACTCGCAAAACTGTAGAAGTGCATCACTTTCTCAAATGTGGTGGTATGTTTTGAAATTTATCAGTATAATTTCAGTATAACCAAATAACTCAGGTTAGATTAATACCAAGAAATGAAGAAGAAAAAAAGAAAGAAAAAGTCCCAGTCTTAAATCACTACCACATCTCAACAGTTGGCACAATGCAGTTACAAGTTCTGAACGTAGCAGCTACTTCCGCACTGCGTGCATATGCTCCTATTTTGAAGTTTTTATCCTAGTGATATTATTAATATAGTGCAATGGTGAGTTAATCTTTCAAGAAATTGATTCTTTATCGGAAAATGAACAAAGTAGTTAGTTCATGGACTACTATACAACACTTAGTTTGGAATCATGAGCAGAAGTAGTGCAGACAACGCCGATTAATATAAATAGTTAAAATTAAAACATTCAGAAAGCTGAAATTAAAGGAAAATGTTACTGGCAAGTATAAATAAAACGTCTGGATTTATTTAAGTCATAAATGCTAATTCAAACAGTTCACGACACCAAAGGGTCCAGTGATGGTCCAATTTAAATCCACACTATACTGTCCCCTTTGTGCATGTGAAACACAAAGCAATCTAAGTAGAGTCACGAACCCAACAAAGACAGATGATGTAGATAATTGGCTTTGGCGACCTGTGAGAGATGATAAAATTAACTGATAATGTTACACGTAGTGGGATACTTTAATGGTAAAGAGATTACATCTGTCAAAGGCAAGGATAAGTTTCAGTTAAAATGCGTACCTCATACATCAACTGTCAAATTAACTGTTGCGAAATTTATAGGTGAGTAAATATTGAATTAATATTAGTGACCACCGTCGTCTGTGACTAAAAAGTTTTACTACTAAACCGACAGTCACCAGAAGACAAAACCAAAACATTTTAACGCAAAACCACTGGATTTCTTTCATACACAGCTACTCTATAAATATTGAGTTATTTCATGATAACTAATGGATGATTCCTTTCTGAGCTGTATATTTATTATACATCATAGAAATATTTAGAAATTCCAAACATACGCCATCCTTCCAAAATTCATGACATACATACATATTCACAAATCCATTTTTCTCACCCAGAGAAGTGTACAGTTTTAGTTATAAGATAATTATAACTTTTTTTTGCTAGTACGGTTTTGTGCTACGAGTAGAGTATAGAATTTGAAAGTTATTTCATTACTGTTTATAAGAATGCTACCTTCTTCCTCTTAAGTAACTGAATAGTCAAGTTCACACACACCAAACGCTTAAGGTTGAAGTTTTATCCTATCAATATTATTCACCTTAAGACAAACAGTTAACAAATTGTGGAGAATAACATAAGGATCTGTAATTACGTTTTATAGATCTTGAAAAGGCTTATGACACAGTGAATCTAATACTAAACATTTATTCCAGCGCCATTATCCCGTCCCTGTAGTGGTTCTCAGTGAGATCGGCAAAATACCCCTCTACAGCTGCAATCACCTCTTGATCGAAGAAAAACGCTGACCAGCGAGGAAAAGTTTTAGTTTTGGGAAGAGACAGAACTGAGAGGGAATAAAATCTGGGGAACAGGGTGGATGTTCCAACAATTCACAGTGCCGATCCCTTAATTTTCCCATTGTCAAAAGAACTTTGTGGGCAAGTGCATTGTCCTGAGGAAAGTTGATTTTTTCCTTCTGCAAAGCGGGTCTTTTCTCACGAATTTTTTCGTCTGGTTAAAAGATCGGAATAATATTCCCTGATTGTTTCCCTTTTCATGATAATTAATAAAAAATGCCTTTAGCATTTTTTTGTATCATGAAAAGGGAAATATAATCAGTTCCATCACCTTTCCTGCTGATGGAACTGATTGTGTCTTTTTTAGCGCTCAACAACCGGCTTCTGTCCACTGTTTTGACTGCTGTTTGGATTCTGGTGTGTAATGGTGAATCCATGTCTCATCCACAGTAATAAATCGACGCACAAAATCAGTTTTATTCTTGTTAAAAGACTCCAAGCACTGTTCAGAGATTTTATTTTTTTATGCGAGTGCGTTTTTGATCTGCTGTGAGCAAGCAAGCATCCATCTTGCGTAAAGCTTTTTTCATTTGCAATTCTTCATACAAAATATATCCTACACGTTCTTTTGAAATGCCTATAGTCTTCACGCACTTTGACTCGCCGGTCATCGAATACCATATCGAATACCTTGACAATGATTTCCGGTGTTGTTACACTTTTTGGACGTCCTTCACGTGGAACATCTTCAAGGCTGGTACGGCCAAGTTTAAACTCGGCAGCCCATTTCTTAATTGTCGACAACGAAGGAGAAGAGTTCCCATAAGCTTTTATCAACTTCGAATGAATTTCTTTTGTCGTTAAACCTTCTTTTACAAAGAATTGTATAACGCACGATACTTAATTTTATCCATTTCAAGGGATACAGACAACACTTTTGCTTCAGTTAGCTGAATAAAATAAACTACTTGATAGAATGACTTGCAATTTCACACGGATGCTTTTGACAGATGTGCCAACTTAGAAAAAATAAATCTTGCAGATAGTGTTGCCATCTGTGGTCGAGGCCGAGAACGTTTCAGACCACCCTCGTAAGTGAACAGATGTCGTTGATAGAAGATACCAAAAGGAACTACGTATTGTTGACATTAAGAATATGAAGCAGAGCTAATCTAATGCTACATTGATCTTTAACATAATATAGTATAAAACCAAATAAGTGCTTGAAGAAAAAAACTGCGGTGAAAGTCCTAAAAGAAAACTAAATGTAATTGGGATTAGCTAAAATAATCAAATTAGAAACTTAACAGATAATATATTAATTTGTCATATAGTTATAGCTCAAAACGATTAACGACGTCGTATACGGGATTGTCATATTATTATTATATGTTCAACCCGTGTGGACAAATTCCAAGAAGTAATAATTTTAGTCACTTCCAAGAGTGGGAAGTCGTTCCTCAGTGAAACTGTCATATATAGATTCTTTGTAGTCCGAAAAACAAATTGAAAACTCTGTTAAACTTCTTAAGGGTGCGAACCTTTCAAAATAGGGTTCTAGCCTACAATAATAACGCCTAATGTGAAAGCATTACGAAGAGCTAAATATTATAGCTAAATGTGTACAAGAGTAGCTGACCAGTGAAGTGATTTAGTGTTCTGAACTACTTAAAGTGGGCAATCCTTTCGTTTTTCTCGTTTCTGAATCGCTTTGTGGGATAACTCAAAGAAAATGTGTAAGTAGTAACAGGAACAAAAATATTAAATGTTGGGTTGGAATTCAGTAGTAAAGTAAATGAATGAAAAACAAATTAGATAATCTGAGAAAACACATCCTTTCGAAAACGGGTTTAAACAGATTTAGTAATGCAAAAGATGATTAGTATTTTCAAAGCAATATCGTAAGTTATTTGTATAATATAAAACTTCTAGAAATTCTTTGAAATATTTCTTAATGTTGGAATCAGTCCTAAAATCCAATTTCGCTGAAAGCTTTACACAAAATAAGTGTAATAAGTTTCGCTCCCTTTGTTTCAAGTAATATATTACTGGTAAATGTGTTTTACGAAGTAGATTTTCCTGGCATAAAAAAGGAAAAACTTCAAAATACGGTTCGTTGTTCAAATGTTCACAATTTTTAAGGCATCAAAAAATTAATTTTTTAAGAGGCCCTAGACGTGAAAAATTCTATGATATTATGGTGCACTAGTATGGACAGAAATGAGCAATTTCATTAAACTGGAACTTTATCTACTACAACAGAGTACCGTAGCGCGGTCGCGAGAACGACGTTACATTTGTCCTTCGGCTGAAAACACTTGCGTTCAAATCCCGTCTGAGACGGAGGAACCTTTAGAACTTTTCTAATAAATATGGGTTAGACCGAAATAGCGAGGTGGTTTCCTGCAGCAAACAGGCAAACCATCAAGAGAACATATTATTATTTACAGACATAATATATTGGCCTCATTGCTCTAGTTGTTTCGGAGGAAAACAACCCGGCGATTTGAAGTTTGACCATGAATGGGTTGTGTCTAGTTTCGCTCTTGCTTGAACAGGTTTTTTTTTGAAAACTGGAGAAATTATAGTTATTCCTATGACAAGAAACAGATGGAAACTGAATACATTCAGAGTGGAGTAAATTAGTGAGAAAGTGGTAATTTTGATAAATGTTCTATTCGGAACAAAATCAAGGATTGTAAGGAAGTGAACATACTTATTAAAAAAAAAGTCCCCCCCAACTATGGTTAAATTATATAGTCCAAAACTAGGTGAAATAGAAAAATCAGCACTACACTCTTCTTCTTATGAAGGAAATCGATATCATATTCTCGCAAGCTCGATATACAAGAGCAATATTATTCTCAATTAATCTCCAAATGCAGCTTTGTAAAATGGCACATACCTTTTAGTGATATCCCAGTGTTCATCTACTACACAACAGTTCATCCATTTACTCGTAGCTTTTCATTTCCATTTCCGCCTCCATAGATTATAGTGGAAGTTGGGTCGATGTTCTTGATGCACTATAATCAGTGCCACACTAACAATGTCAGAGGTATTGTAATTCTTTCCATATTCATTCAGTGTCACACAACGTTATCCTTTTTTTTTTCATGTGTATGTTTACATAAAATTCAGTTTAATACGACATTATAAGCTCTATTCATCTCAAGAAGGGTTGGAGAACATATGCAATTAACAAACATAATACCTGCCTTAGTCTAGTAACTAGACTCTAGTTGCTTCGGCCGTAATTCCAAATAACCAAGCTGTTATTTGGAATATTGTTGGTTGGCATTAACCGTGCATGTATTGTGCTGTAAAATCTGTTATGTCTCAGTCAGTTCTATGAACTTCACACATTTTTTTCGTTAAGCTAGTATGAGGAATTTAAAGACATTACTTTTTGAGTTAATCACTATAAGATTTTGATGACATTTAACGCGGATGTCTAGCCCATAAAAATGAACGGAGAGAGAGAGAGAGAGAAGAAAATGTTATATTATTAATGAATCAATGGTCTAATGATAAGCCTCAGAAGGTTCATAATCGTCAGTAGCCTCGGTGCCATAAAAAAAAAAATCAAGAAATGTGCAATGCCGAAGCAGAAATTAATTCTTATCTAAAGGTTCACTCACAGTTCACAATCATCATTTACAGAATTTTTTAAAAAAAGTGTAATCTTTGGAAGATTTGACATCGCAGCTAAGCACAGAATCCTGAACGGGCACTAGCTGTATAAAAAATTCTGCTCTGAATTTGAACACGGAATTAATATATTTCAGAGCATCAGAATGGCTTCTCGTACTATAAAACAAACTCTTACAATTTTTTTATAGTTTTATATGTTTTCTTACAACACGAAGCCTAATTCCTTCACTTGACAATGCAATTTTGTGACATTTATTGTCAGAGAAAATGGCAGTAGCACTAGAACATGCCTTTAAAATTTTCTCTTTTGTGTTTAAAAGGTACCGAGGTTGTTCCATTATTAATTTCGATGCCTGTTAATCCAGATACTTTTGGTGGAAAGAGCGGTGGTTCCAATAAAATGAACAGATTAATTCTATTCCTGCAATTTGGTTAATCTATTCATTCTATTCTTCAACAAAATATTCCAGTGTTTTGTCGAACAGAACCTCAGCGGAGGACCATTAGGCAAACTGTGTGTAACAAAGTCTTAAAGATGTTTTCAGAAAAAATAAACATGAAAGATAAGGAAATAATTATTGTCGTTCATGTTTTTTTTTCGTCTTATTTTTTGTTTTAATTATTTTATTTTTAATTTTGAAACAGTGACATTATTATCTCAACAAATTAAACCTAGAGCTGTTTATAATTAAGATGAAAAGCCAAACGGCTATATTTTCTGGCGAAGTTATTTTTATCCACTTAATCTAGAGCTGATTATTTGGCTTACGTGCACTGTACACAGTTTGTCATTTGTAGATTATTTTGTAATTTTTGTTACTTTTTCCACTAAAATTGTCCCAGTGAAACCAAGTGAACTGTGATGTGCGATATTTGAAAGTTTTCATATTTGACGTTTTATATATCTCTTGTGGACTTGAGTCCACCAAAATAAATAAATAAATAAATAAATAATAAATAAATAAGACTCGCATTGAAAAATAAAAGAAATTTCAATTTTAAGAAACCGGAGATTATCATTCATTATTTCTGAATTTTCATAAGGTAGACACAAGACGGCAGAGCCTCCGTAGCTCAGTTGGTATAGACGAAGCCCTTCGATCGGAAAGACCTGGGTTCGATTCCCGTCAAGACGTAAGGTACCTTTATCTGATCTCTTTCGACTAAAGGTGAGTTACCTCCGCTAAATATTTTATTTTTTTCTCTCACCCGGAAACTCAGGTTTTTCGTACCCCAGAACAGACAACCCGGCCCCGTGAACACACGCATCTACAGACATAGGACACACCGGGAAGCATAGGGCCAACCACCTTATTCTCGAGACGGTCGCAGTTGTGAAGTCCACAGCTAAGAACCTTAATGGTTCGTGAAAGCTTAAGAAGAAGAAGACACAAGATGGCAAGAAAGCGTTTCCGTGGATCGCCAGATGACACTTCTACAGTTAGCACGAATGAGCTGGGTTATCTGCAGTTTATATCTTTCACGATTTCAAACAACGGAAGACTTCGAAGAAAAGAGTATATACAAAGTTCTGCTTCAAACTTTTTAATTATTTTTCCCCAAGTAAGTCAAGTCTGCGCCTGAACATAGTTCAAGTCTGAGGCAACTCGTGGTAAAGGTGGAGTAAGCTCTGATCACTTTCCATAATATTTCCCCCTAATGCAAAGCACATCCCCTTGCGGAGATGTATGATGCTATGCATTAAAGGCAAGGGCCACTACCCAGACCGGTTTCGACCTTTATTGAGGTCTGGTCATTGGGAGCCAGATCC